>NW_026961365.1:0-206593 GCF_963924245.1 Chroicocephalus ridibundus | reverse complement strand
CTTTGCTAAGACTCTCCAGAGAGCCGTCCTCAAAACCAACACACATCTTGACATATCTCCCTCATTGATCGCAGTGTCTCCAGGAACGGCATTCAAGGAGCCAGGAACTTTTCTCCCTACACTGTCCATTGAGTTGTCCTCAAAACCAATATACATCCTGCTATATCTCCCACATGGAAAGTGCCAGGAGGGAGAAGTGGCGATTATGTTTAGACTTTCTCGGAACTGCTTCAAATCAACTAGATATCTTTGTGCTGTAAATCTCCCAACAGCCAAACGCAAAAGCAGCAAACATCTCGCTGTATGTCCCACATCCAAAGTGCCAAGAGAGAGCTTGCTCTCCCTCTCTTTGAGTACTGTTTTCGCTGTGCCGGTTACCTCTTTGCTAACATTCTCTTCAGCGCTGCAGGGAAACCAGGAACCACGTGGAGAAGGCACCCACACTGAAAGTGCCTGGAGGGAACATTGGGGCTTCTTCTCAGTGTCTCTGACATAGGGTTTCACTGTCCCGGGAAAGTCTCTGCTAACACCCTGCAGAGCGCTGTGCCCAATCTACAGAAACGTCTTGCGGTATCTCCTACAGGGAAAGTGCCAGGAGGGAATTGTCGAGCTTGTTCTCAGTGTCTCTGAGAATTGCTCTGATTATCCCTGTGACCTCTTTGCTAAGACTCTCCAGAGAGCCGTCCTCAAAACCAACACACATCTTGACATATCTCCCACATTGATCGCAGTGTCTCCAGGAACGGCATTCAAGGAGCCAGGAACTTTTCTCCCTACACTGTCCATTGAGTTGTCCTCAAAACCAATATACATCCTGCTATATCTCCCACATGGAAAGTGCCAGGAGGGAGAAGTGGCGATTATGTTTAGACTTTCTCGGAACTGCTTCAAATCAACTAGATATCTTTGTGCTGTAAATCTCCCAACAGCCAAACGCAAAAGCAGCAAACATCTCGCTGTATGTCCCACATCCAAAGTGCCAAGAGAGAGCTTGCTCTCCCTGTCTTTGAGTACTGTTTTCGCTGTGCCGGTTACCTCTTTGCTAACATTCTCTTCAGCGCTGCAGGGAAACCAGGAACCACGTGGAGAAGGCACCCACACTGAAAGTGCCTGGAGGAAACATTGGGGCTTCTTCTCAGTGTCTCTGACATAGGGTTTCACTGTCCCGGGAAAGTCTCTGCTAACACCCTGCAGAGCGCTGTGCCCAATCTACAGAAACGTCTTGCGGTATCTCCTACAGGGAAAGTGCCAGGAGGGAATTGTCGAGCTTGTTCTCAGTGTCTCTGAGAATTGCTCTGATTATCCCTGTGACCTCTTTGCTAAGACTCTCCAGAGAGCCGTCCTCAAAACCAACACACATCTTGACATATCTCCCACATTGATCGCAGTGTCTCCAGGAACGGCATTCAAGGAGCCAGGAACTTTTCTCCCTACACTGTCCATTGAGTTGTCCTCAAAACCAATATACATCCTGCTATATCTCCCACATGGAAAGTGCCAGGAGGGAGAAGTGGCGATTATGTTTAGACTTTCTCGGAACTGCTTCAAATCAACTAGATATCTTTGTGCTGTAAATCTCCCAACAGCCAAACGCAAAAGCAGCAAACATCTCGCTGTATGTCCCACATCCAAAGTGCCAAGAGAGAGCTTGCTCTCCCTGTCTTTGAGTACTGTTTTCGCTGTGCCGGTTACCTCTTTGCTAACATTCTCTTCAGCGCTGCAGGGAAACCAGGAACCACGTGGAGAAGGCACCCACACTGAAAGTGCCTGGAGGGAACATTGGGGCTTCTTCTCAGTGTCTCTGACATAGGGTTTCACTGTCCCGGGAAAGTCTCTGCTAACACCCTGCAGAGCGCTGTGCCCAATCTACAGAAACGTCTTGCGGTATCTCCTACAGGGAAAGTGCCAGGAGGGAATTGTCGAGCTTGTTCTCAGTGTCTCTGAGAATTGCTCTGATTATCCCTGTGACCTCTTTGCTAAGACTCTCCAGAGAGCCGTCCTCAAAACCAACACACATCTTGACATATCTCCCACATTGATCGCAGTGTCTCCAGGAACGGCATTCAAGGAGCCAGGAACTTTTCTCCCTACACTGTCCATTGAGTTGTCCTCAAAACCAATATACATCCTGCTATATCTCCCACATGGAAAGTGCCAGGAGGGAGAAGTGGCGATTATGTTTAGACTTTCTCGGAACTGCTTCAAATCAACTAGATATCTTTGTGCTGTAAATCTCCCAACAGCCAAACGCAAAAGCAGCAAACATCTCGCTGTATGTCCCACATCCAAAGTGCCAAGAGAGAGCTTGCTCTCCCTCTCTTTGAGTACTGTTTTCGCTGTGCCGGTTACCTCTTTGCTAACATTCTCTTCAGCGCTGCAGGGAAACCAGGAACCACGTGGAGAAGGCACCCACACTGAAAGTGCCTGGAGGGAACATTGGGGCTTCTTCTCAGTGTCTCTGACATAGGGTTTCACTGTCCCGGGAAAGTCTCTGCTAACACCCTGCAGAGCGCTGTGCCCAATCTACAGAAACGTCTTGCGGTATCTCCTACAGGGAAAGTGCCAGGAGGGAACTGTCCATCTTGTTCTCAGTGTCTCTGAGAATTGCTCTGATTATCCCTGTGACCTCTTTGCTAAGACTCTCCAGAGAGCCGTCCTCAAAACCAACACACATCTTGACATATCTCCCACATTGATCGCAGTGTCTCCAGGAACGGCATTCAAGGAGCCAGGAACTTTTCTCCCTACACTGTCCATTGAGTTGTCCTCAAAACCAATATACATCCTGCTATATCTCCCACATGGAAAGTGCCAGGAGGGAGAAGTGGCGATTATGTTTAGACTTTCTCGGAACTGCTTCAAATCAACTAGATATCTTTGTGCTGTAAATCTCCCAACAGCCAAACGCAAAAGCAGCAAACATCTCGCTGTATGTCCCACATCCAAAGTGCCAAGAGAGAGCTTGCTCTCCCTCTCTTTGAGTACTGTTTTCGCTGTGCCGGTTACCTCTTTGCTAACATTCTCTTCAGCGCTGCAGGGAAACCAGGAACCACGTGGAGAAGGCACCCACACTGAAAGTGCCTGGAGGGAACATTGGGGCTTCTTCTCAGTGTCTCTGACATAGGGTTTCACTGTCCCGGGAAAGTCTCTGCTAACACCCTGCAGAGCGCTGTGCCCAATCTACAGAAACGTCTTGCGGTATCTCCTACAGGGAAAGTGCCAGGAGGGAATTGTCGAGCTTGTTCTCAGTGTCTCTGAGAATTGCTCTGATTATCCCTGTGACCTCTTTGCTAAGACTCTCCAGAGAGCCGTCCTCAAAACAAACACACATCTTGACATATCTCCCTCATTGATCGCAGTGTCTCCAGGAACGGCATTCAAGGAGCCAGGAACTTTTCTCCCTACACTGTCCATTGAGTTGTCCTCAAAACCAATATACATCCTGCTATATCTCCCACATGGAAAGTGCCAGGAGGGAGAAGTGGCGATTATGTTTAGACTTTCTCGGAACTGCTTCAAATCAACTAGATATCTTTGTGCTGTAAATCTCCCAACAGCCAAACGCAAAAGCAGCAAACATCTCGCTGTATGTCCCACATCCAAAGTGCCAAGAGAGAGCTTGCTCTCCCTGTCTTTGAGTACTGTTTTCGCTGTGCCGGTTACCTCTTTGCTAACATTCTCTTCAGCGCTGCAGGGAAACCAGGAACCACGTGGAGAAGGCACCCACACTGAAAGTGCCTGGAGGGAACATTGGGGCTTCTTCTCAGTGTCTCTGACATAGGGTTTCACTGTCCCGGGAAAGTCTCTGCTAACACCCTGCAGAGCGCTGTGCCCAATCTACAGAAACGTCTTGCGGTATCTCCTACAGGGAAAGTGCCAGGAGGGAATTGTCGAGCTTGTTCTCAGTGTCTCTGAGAATTGCTCTGATTATCCCTGTGACCTCTTTGCTAAGACTCTCCAGAGAGCCGTCCTCAAAACAAACACACATCTTGACATATCTCCCACATTGATCGCAGTGTCTCCAGGAACGGCATTCAAGGAGCCAGGAACTTTTCTCCCTACACTGTCCATTGAGTTGTCCTCAAAACCAATATACATCCTGCTATATCTCCCACATGGAAAGTGCCAGGAGGGAGAAGTGGCGATTATGTTTAGACTTTCTCGGAACTGCTTCAAATCAACTAGATATCTTTGTGCTGTAAATCTCCCAACAGCCAAACGCAAAAGCAGCAAACATCTCGCTGTATGTCCCACATCCAAAGTGCCAAGAGAGAGCTTGCTCTCCCTCTCTTTGAGTACTGTTTTCGCTGTGCCGGTTACCTCTTTGCTAACATTCTCTTCAGCGCTGCAGGGAAACCAGGAACCACGTGGAGAAGGCACCCACACTGAAAGTGCCTGGAGGGAACATTGGGGCTTCTTCTCAGTGTCTCTGACATAGGGTTTCACTGTCCCGGGAAAGTCTCTGCTAACACCCTGCAGAGCGCTGTGCCCAATCTACAGAAACGTCTTGCGGTATCTCCTACAGGGAAAGTGCCAGGAGGGAATTGTCGAGCTTGTTCTCAGTGTCTCTGAGAATTGCTCTGATTATCCCTGTGACCTCTTTGCTAAGACTCTCCAGAGAGCCGTCCTCAAAACCAACACACATCTTGACATATCTCCCTCATTGATCGCAGTGTCTCCAGGAACGGCATTCAAGGAGCCAGGAACTTTTCTCCCTACACTGTCCATTGAGTTGTCCTCAAAACCAATATACATCCTGCTATATCTCCCACATGGAAAGTGCCAGGAGGGAGAAGTGGCGATTATGTTTAGACTTTCTCGGAACTGCTTCAAATCAACTAGATATCTTTGTGCTGTAAATCTCCCAACAGCCAAACGCAAAAGCAGCAAACATCTCGCTGTATGTCCCACATCCAAAGTGCCAAGAGAGAGCTTGCTCTCCCTCTCTTTGAGTACTGTTTTCGCTGTGCCGGTTACCTCTTTGCTAACATTCTCTTCAGCGCTGCAGGGAAACCAGGAACCACGTGGAGAAGGCACCCACACTGAAAGTGCCTGGAGGGAACATTGGGGCTTCTTCTCAGTGTCTCTGACATAGGGTTTCACTGTCCCGGGAAAGTCTCTGCTAACACCCTGCAGAGCGCTGTGCCCAATCTACAGAAACGTCTTGCGGTATCTCCTACAGGGAAAGTGCCAGGAGGGAATTGTCGAGCTTGTTCTCAGTGTCTCTGAGAATTGCTCTGATTATCCCTGTGACCTCTTTGCTAAGACTCTCCAGAGAGCCGTCCTCAAAACCAACACACATCTTGACATATCTCCCTCATTGATCGCAGTGTCTCCAGGAACGGCATTCAAGGAGCCAGGAACTTTTCTCCCTACACTGTCCATTGAGTTGTCCTCAAAACCAATATACATCCTGCTATATCTCCCACATGGAAAGTGCCAGGAGGGAGAAGTGGCGATTATGTTTAGACTTTCTCGGAACTGCTTCAAATCAACTAGATATCTTTGTGCTGTAAATCTCCCAACAGCCAAACGCAAAAGCAGCAAACATCTCGCTGTATGTCCCACATCCAAAGTGCCAAGAGAGAGCTTGCTCTCCCTCTCTTTGAGTACTGTTTTCGCTGTGCCGGTTACCTCTTTGCTAACATTCTCTTCAGCGCTGCAGGGAAACCAGGAACCACGTGGAGAAGGCACCCACACTGAAAGTGCCTGGAGGGAACATTGGGGCTTCTTCTCAGTGTCTCTGACATAGGGTTTCACTGTCCCGGGAAAGTCTCTGCTAACACCCTGCAGAGCGCTGTGCCCAATCTACAGAAACGTCTTGCGGTATCTCCTACAGGGAAAGTGCCAGGAGGGAACTGTCCATCTTGTTCTCAGTGTCTCTGAGAATTGCTCTGATTATCCCTGTGACCTCTTTGCTAAGACTCTCCAGAGAGCCGTCCTCAAACCAACACACATCTTGACATATCTCCCACATTGATCGCAGTGTCTCCAGGAACGGCATTCAAGGAGCCAGGAACTTTTCTCCCTACACTGTCCATTGAGTTGTCCTCAAAACCAATATACATCCTGCTATATCTCCCACATGGAAAGTGCCAGGAGGGAGAAGTGGCGATTATGTTTAGACTTTCTCGGAACTGCTTCAAATCAACTAGATATCTTTGTGCTGTAAATCTCCCAACAGCCAAACGCAAAAGCAGCAAACATCTCGCTGTATGTCCCACATCCAAAGTGCCAAGAGAGAGCTTGCTCTCCCTGTCTTTGAGTACTGTTTTCGCTGTGCCGGTTACCTCTTTGCTAACATTCTCTTCAGCGCTGCAGGGAAACCAGGAACCACGTGGAGAAGGCACCCACACTGAAAGTGCCTGGAGGGAACATTGGGGCTTCTTCTCAGTGTCTCTGACATAGGGTTTCACTGTCCCGGGAAAGTCTCTGCTAACACCCTGCAGAGCGCTGTGCCCAATCTACAGAAACGTCTTGCGGTATCTCCTACAGGGAAAGTGCCAGGAGGGAATTGTCGAGCTTGTTCTCAGTGTCTCTGAGAATTGCTCTGATTATCCCTGTGACCTCTTTGCTAAGACTCTCCAGAGAGCCGTCCTCAAAACAAACACACATCTTGACATATCTCCCACATTGATCGCAGTGTCTCCAGGAACGGCATTCAAGGAGCCAGGAACTTTTCTCCCTACACTGTCCATTGAGTTGTCCTCAAAACCAATAGACATCCTGCTATATCTCCCACATGGAAAGTGCCAGGAGGGAGAAGTGGCGATTATGTTTAGACTTTCTCGGAACTGCTTCAAATCAACTAGATATCTTTGTGCTGTAAATCTCCCAACAGCCAAACGCAAAAGCAGCAAACATCTCGCTGTATGTCCCACATCCAAAGTGCCAAGAGAGAGCTTGCTCTCCCTCTCTTTGAGTACTGTTTTCGCTGTGCCGGTTACCTCTTTGCTAACATTCTCTTCAGCGCTGCAGGGAAACCAGGAACCACGTGGAGAAGGCACCCACACTGAAAGTGCCTGGAGGGAACATTGGGGCTTCTTCTCAGTGTCTCTGACATAGGGTTTCACTGTCCCGGGAAAGTCTCTGCTAACACCCTGCAGAGCGCTGTGCCCAATCTACAGAAACGTCTTGCGGTATCTCCTACAGGGAAAGTGCCAGGAGGGAATTGTCGAGCTTGTTCTCAGTGTCTCTGAGAATTGCTCTGATTATCCCTGTGACCTCTTTGCTAAGACTCTCCAGAGAGCCGTCCTCAAAACAAACACACATCTTGACATATCTCCCACATTGATCGCAGTGTCTCCAGGAACGGCATTCAAGGAGCCAGGAACTTTTCTCCCTACACTGTCCATTGAGTTGTCCTCAAAACCAATATACATCCTGCTATATCTCCCACATGGAAAGTGCCAGGAGGGAGAAGTGGCGATTATGTTTAGACTTTCTCGGAACTGCTTCAAATCAACTAGATATCTTTGTGCTGTAAATCTCCCAACAGCCAAACGCAAAAGCAGCAAACATCTCGCTGTATGTCCCACATCCAAAGTGCCAAGAGAGAGCTTGCTCTCCCTCTCTTTGAGTACTGTTTTCGCTGTGCCGGTTACCTCTTTGCTAACATTCTCTTCAGCGCTGCAGGGAAACCAGGAACCACGTGGAGAAGGCACCCACACTGAAAGTGCCTGGAGGGAACATTGGGGCTTCTTCTCAGTGTCTCTGACATAGGGTTTCACTGTCCCGGGAAAGTCTCTGCTAACACCCTGCAGAGCGCTGTGCCCAATCTACAGAAACGTCTTGCGGTATCTCCTACAGGGAAAGTGCCAGGAGGGAATTGTCGAGCTTGTTCTCAGTGTCTCTGAGAATTGCTCTGATTATCCCTGTGACCTCTTTGCTAAGACTCTCCAGAGAGCCGTCCTCAAAACCAACACACATCTTGACATATCTCCCACATTGATCGCAGTGTCTCCAGGAACGGCATTCAAGGAGCCAGGAACTTTTCTCCCTACACTGTCCATTGAGTTGTCCTCAAAACCAATATACATCCTGCTATATCTCCCACATGGAAAGTGCCAGGAGGGAGAAGTGGCGATTATGTTTAGACTTTCTCGGAACTGCTTCAAATCAACTAGATATCTTTGTGCTGTAAATCTCCCAACAGCCAAACGCAAAAGCAGCAAACATCTCGCTGTATGTCCCACATCCAAAGTGCCAAGAGAGAGCTTGCTCTCCCTGTCTTTGAGTACTGTTTTCGCTGTGCCGGTTACCTCTTTGCTAACATTCTCTTCAGCGCTGCAGGGAAACCAGGAACCACGTGGAGAAGGCACCCACACTGAAAGTGCCTGGAGGGAACATTGGGGCTTCTTCTCAGTGTCTCTGACATAGGGTTTCACTGTCCCGGGAAAGTCTCTGCTAACACCCTGCAGAGCGCTGTGCCCAATCTACAGAAACGTCTTGCGGTATCTCCTACAGGGAAAGTGCCAGGAGGGAATTGTCGAGCTTGTTCTCAGTGTCTCTGAGAATTGCTCTGATTATCCCTGTGACCTCTTTGCTAAGACTCTCCAGAGAGCCGTCCTCAAAACCAACACACATCTTGACATATCTCCCACATTGATCGCAGTGTCTCCAGGAACGGCATTCAAGAAGCCAGGAACTTTTCTCCCTACACTGTCCATTGAGTTGTCCTCAAAACCAATATACATCCTGCTATATCTCCCACATGGAAAGTGCCAGGAGGGAGAAGTGGCGATTATGTTTAGACTTTCTCGGAACTGCTTCAAATCAACTAGATATCTTTGTGCTGTAAATCTCCCAACAGCCAAACGCAAAAGCAGCAAACATCTCGCTGTATGTCCCACATCCAAAGTGCCAAGAGAGAGCTTGCTCTCCCTGTCTTTGAGTACTGTTTTCGCTGTGCCGGTTACCTCTTTGCTAACATTCTCTTCAGCGCTGCAGGGAAACCAGGAACCACGTGGAGAAGGCACCCACACTGAAAGTGCCTGGAGGGAACATTGGGGCTTCTTCTCAGTGTCTCTGACATAGGGTTTCACTGTCCCGGGAAAGTCTCTGCTAACACCCTGCAGAGCGCTGTGCCCAATCTACAGAAACGTCTTGCGGTATCTCCTACAGGGAAAGTGCCAGGAGGGAATTGTCGAGCTTGTTCTCAGTGTCTCTGAGAATTGCTCTGATTATCCCTGTGACCTCTTTGCTAAGACTCTCCAGAGAGCCGTCCTCAAAACCAACACACATCTTGACATATCTCCCACATTGATCGCAGTGTCTCCAGGAACGGCATTCAAGGAGCCAGGAACTTTTCTCCCTACACTGTCCATTGAGTTGTCCTCAAAACCAATATACATCCTGCTATATCTCCCACATGGAAAGTGCCAGGAGGGAGAAGTGGCGATTATGTTTAGACTTTCTCGGAACTGCTTCAAATCAACTAGATATCTTTGTGCTGTAAATCTCCCAACAGCCAAACGCAAAAGCAGCAAACATCTCGCTGTATGTCCCACATCCAAAGTGCCAAGAGAGAGCTTGCTCTCCCTGTCTTTGAGTACTGTTTTCGCTGTGCCGGTTACCTCTTTGCTAACATTCTCTTCAGCGCTGCAGGGAAACCAGGAACCACGTGGAGAAGGCACCCACACTGAAAGTGCCTGGAGGGAACATTGGGGCTTCTTCTCAGTGTCTCTGACATAGGGTTTCACTGTCCCGGGAAAGTCTCTGCTAACACCCTGCAGAGCGCTGTGCCCAATCTACAGAAACGTCTTGCGGTATCTCCTACAGGGAAAGTGCCAGGAGGGAATTGTCGAGCTTGTTCTCAGTGTCTCTGAGAATTGCTCTGATTATCCCTGTGACCTCTTTGCTAAGACTCTCCAGAGAGCCGTCCTCAAAACAAACACACATCTTGACATATCTCCCTCATTGATCGCAGTGTCTCCAGGAACGGCATTCAAGGAGCCAGGAACTTTTCTCCCTACACTGTCCATTGAGTTGTCCTCAAAACCAATAGACATCCTGCTATATCTCCCACATGGAAAGTGCCAGGAGGGAGAAGTGGCGATTATGTTTAGACTTTCTCGGAACTGCTTCAAATCAACTAGATATCTTTGTGCTGTAAATCTCCCAACAGCCAAACGCAAAAGCAGCAAACATCTCGCTGTATGTCCCACATCCAAAGTGCCAAGAGAGAGCTTGCTCTCCCTCTCTTTGAGTACTGTTTTCGCTGTGCCGGTTACCTCTTTGCTAACATTCTCTTCAGCGCTGCAGGGAAACCAGGAACCACGTGGAGAAGGCACCCACACTGAAAGTGCCTGGAGGGAACATTGGGGCTTCTTCTCAGTGTCTCTGACATAGGGTTTCACTGTCCCGGGAAAGTCTCTGCTAACACCCTGCAGAGCGCTGTGCCCAATCTACAGAAACGTCTTGCGGTATCTCCTACAGGGAAAGTGCCAGGAGGGAATTGTCGAGCTTGTTCTCAGTGTCTCTGAGAATTGCTCTGATTATCCCTGTGACCTCTTTGCTAAGACTCTCCAGAGAGCCGTCCTCAAAACAAACACACATCTTGACATATCTCCCACATTGATCGCAGTGTCTCCAGGAACGGCATTCAAGGAGCCAGGAACTTTTCTCCCTACACTGTCCATTGAGTTGTCCTCAAAACCAATATACATCCTGCTATATCTCCCACATGGAAAGTGCCAGGAGGGAGAAGTGGCGATTATGTTTAGACTTTCTCGGAACTGCTTCAAATCAACTAGATATCTTTGTGCTGTAAATCTCCCAACAGCCAAACGCAAAAGCAGCAAACATCTCGCTGTATGTCCCACATCCAAAGTGCCAAGAGAGAGCTTGCTCTCCCTCTCTTTGAGTACTGTTTTCGCTGTGCCGGTTACCTCTTTGCTAACATTCTCTTCAGCGCTGCAGGGAAACCAGGAACCACGTGGAGAAGGCACCCACACTGAAAGTGCCTGGAGGGAACATTGGGGCTTCTTCTCAGTGTCTCTGACATAGGGTTTCACTGTCCCGGGAAAGTCTCTGCTAACACCCTGCAGAGCGCTGTGCCCAATCTACAGAAACGTCTTGCGGTATCTCCTACAGGGAAAGTGCCAGGAGGGAATTGTCGAGCTTGTTCTCAGTGTCTCTGAGAATTGCTCTGATTATCCCTGTGACCTCTTTGCTAAGACTCTCCAGAGAGCCGTCCTCAAAACAAACACACATCTTGACATATCTCCCTCATTGATCGCAGTGTCTCCAGGAACGGCATTCAAGGAGCCAGGAACTTTTCTCCCTACACTGTCCATTGAGTTGTCCTCAAAACCAATATACATCCTGCTATATCTCCCACATGGAAAGTGCCAGGAGGGAGAAGTGGCGATTATGTTTAGACTTTCTCGGAACTGCTTCAAATCAACTAGATATCTTTGTGCTGTAAATCTCCCAACAGCCAAACGCAAAAGCAGCAAACATCTCGCTGTATGTCCCACATCCAAAGTGCCAAGAGAGAGCTTGCTCTCCCTGTCTTTGAGTACTGTTTTCGCTGTGCCGGTTACCTCTTTGCTAACATTCTCTTCAGCGCTGCAGGGAAACCAGGAACCACGTGGAGAAGGCACCCACACTGAAAGTGCCTGGAGGGAACATTGGGGCTTCTTCTCAGTGTCTCTGACATAGGGTTTCACTGTCCCGGGAAAGTCTCTGCTAACACCCTGCAGAGCGCTGTGCCCAATCTACAGAAACGTCTTGCGGTATCTCCTACAGGGAAAGTGCCAGGAGGGAATTGTCGAGCTTGTTCTCAGTGTCTCTGAGAATTGCTCTGATTATCCCTGTGACCTCTTTGCTAAGACTCTCCAGAGAGCCGTCCTCAAAACAAACACACATCTTGACATATCTCCCTCATTGATCGCAGTGTCTCCAGGAACGGCATTCAAGGAGCCAGGAACTTTTCTCCCTACACTGTCCATTGAGTTGTCCTCAAAACCAATAGACATCCTGCTATATCTCCCACATGGAAAGTGCCAGGAGGGAGAAGTGGCGATTATGTTTAGACTTTCTCGGAACTGCTTCAAATCAACTAGATATCTTTGTGCTGTAAATCTCCCAACAGCCAAACGCAAAAGCAGCAAACATCTCGCTGTATGTCCCACATCCAAAGTGCCAAGAGAGAGCTTGCTCTCCCTCTCTTTGAGTACTGTTTTCGCTGTGCCGGTTACCTCTTTGCTAACATTCTCTTCAGCGCTGCAGGGAAACCAGGAACCACGTGGAGAAGGCACCCACACTGAAAGTGCCTGGAGGGAACATTGGGGCTTCTTCTCAGTGTCTCTGACATAGGGTTTCACTGTCCCGGGAAAGTCTCTGCTAACACCCTGCAGAGCGCTGTGCCCAATCTACAGAAACGTCTTGCGGTATCTCCTACAGGGAAAGTGCCAGGAGGGAATTGTCGAGCTTGTTCTCAGTGTCTCTGAGAATTGCTCTGATTATCCCTGTGACCTCTTTGCTAAGACTCTCCAGAGAGCCGTCCTCAAAACAAACACACATCTTGACATATCTCCCACATTGATCGCAGTGTCTCCAGGAACGGCATTCAAGGAGCCAGGAACTTTTCTCCCTACACTGTCCATTGAGTTGTCCTCAAAACCAATATACATCCTGCTATATCTCCCACATGGAAAGTGCCAGGAGGGAGAAGTGGCGATTATGTTTAGACTTTCTCGGAACTGCTTCAAATCAACTAGATATCTTTGTGCTGTAAATCTCCCAACAGCCAAACGCAAAAGCAGCAAACATCTCGCTGTATGTCCCACATCCAAAGTGCCAAGAGAGAGCTTGCTCTCCCTCTCTTTGAGTACTGTTTTCGCTGTGCCGGTTACCTCTTTGCTAACATTCTCTTCAGCGCTGCAGGGAAACCAGGAACCACGTGGAGAAGGCACCCACACTGAAAGTGCCTGGAGGGAACATTGGGGCTTCTTCTCAGTGTCTCTGACATAGGGTTTCACTGTCCCGGGAAAGTCTCTGCTAACACCCTGCAGAGCGCTGTGCCCAATCTACAGAAACGTCTTGCGGTATCTCCTACAGGGAAAGTGCCAGGAGGGAATTGTCGAGCTTGTTCTCAGTGTCTCTGAGAATTGCTCTGATTATCCCTGTGACCTCTTTGCTAAGACTCTCCAGAGAGCCGTCCTCAAAACAAACACACATCTTGACATATCTCCCTCATTGATCGCAGTGTCTCCAGGAACGGCATTCAAGGAGCCAGGAACTTTTCTCCCTACACTGTCCATTGAGTTGTCCTCAAAACCAATATACATCCTGCTATATCTCCCACATGGAAAGTGCCAGGAGGGAGAAGTGGCGATTATGTTTAGACTTTCTCGGAACTGCTTCAAATCAACTAGATATCTTTGTGCTGTAAATCTCCCAACAGCCAAACGCAAAAGCAGCAAACATCTCGCTGTATGTCCCACATCCAAAGTGCCAAGAGAGAGCTTGCTCTCCCTCTCTTTGAGTACTGTTTTCGCTGTGCCGGTTACCTCTTTGCTAACATTCTCTTCAGCGCTGCAGGGAAACCAGGAACCACGTGGAGAAGGCACCCACACTGAAAGTGCCTGGAGGGAACACTGGGGCTTCTTCTCAGTGTCTCTGACATAGGGTTTCACTGTCCCGGGAAAGTCTCTGCTAACACCCTGCAGAGCGCTGTGCCCAATCTACAGAAACGTCTTGCGGTATCTCCTACAGGGAAAGTGCCAGGAGGGAATTGTCGAGCTTGTTCTCAGTGTCTCTGAGAATTGCTCTGATTATCCCTGTGACCTCTTTGCTAAGACTCTCCAGAGAGCCGTCCTCAAAACCAACACACATCTTGACATATCTCCCACATTGATCGCAGTGTCTCCAGGAACGGCATTCAAGGAGCCAGGAACTTTTCTCCCTACACTGTCCATTGAGTTGTCCTCAAAACCAATATACATCCTGCTATATCTCCCACATGGAAAGTGCCAGGAGGGAGAAGTGGCGATTATGTTTAGACTTTCTCGGAACTGCTTCAAATCAACTAGATATCTTTGTGCTGTAAATCTCCCAACAGCCAAACGCAAAAGCAGCAAACATCTCGCTGTATGTCCCACATCCAAAGTGCCAAGAGAGAGCTTGCTCTCCCTGTCTTTGAGTACTGTTTTCGCTGTGCCGGTTACCTCTTTGCTAACATTCTCTTCAGCGCTGCAGGGAAACCAGGAACCACGTGGAGAAGGCACCCACACTGAAAGTGCCTGGAGGGAACATTGGGGCTTCTTCTCAGTGTCTCTGACATAGGGTTTCACTGTCCCGGGAAAGTCTCTGCTAACACCCTGCAGAGCGCTGTGCCCAATCTACAGAAACGTCTTGCGGTATCTCCTACAGGGAAAGTGCCAGGAGGGAATTGTCGAGCTTGTTCTCAGTGTCTCTGAGAATTGCTCTGATTATCCCTGTGACCTCTTTGCTAAGACTCTCCAGAGAGCCGTCCTCAAAACCAACACACATCTTGACATATCTCCCACATTGATCGCAGTGTCTCCAGGAACGGCATTCAAGGAGCCAGGAACTTTTCTCCCTACACTGTCCATTGAGTTGTCCTCAAAACCAATATACATCCTGCTATATCTCCCACATGGAAAGTGCCAGGAGGGAGAAGTGGCGATTATGTTTAGACTTTCTCGGAACTGCTTCAAATCAACTAGATATCTTTGTGCTGTAAATCTCCCAACAGCCAAACGCAAAAGCAGCAAACATCTCGCTGTATGTCCCACATCCAAAGTGCCAAGAGAGAGCTTGCTCTCCCTGTCTTTGAGTACTGTTTTCGCTGTGCCGGTTACCTCTTTGCTAACATTCTCTTCAGCGCTGCAGGGAAACCAGGAACCACGTGGAGAAGGCACCCACACTGAAAGTGCCTGGAGGGAACATTGGGGCTTCTTCTCAGTGTCTCTGACATAGGGTTTCACTGTCCCGGGAAAGTCTCTGCTAACACCCTGCAGAGCGCTGTGCCCAATCTACAGAAACGTCTTGCGGTATCTCCTACAGGGAAAGTGCCAGGAGGGAACTGTCCATCTTGTTCTCAGTGTCTCTGAGAATTGCTCTGATTATCCCTGTGACCTCTTTGCTAAGACTCTCCAGAGAGCCGTCCTCAAAACCAACACACATCTTGACATATCTCCCACATTGATCGCAGTGTCTCCAGGAACGGCATTCAAGGAGCCAGGAACTTTTCTCCCTACACTGTCCATTGAGTTGTCCTCAAAACCAATAGACATCCTGCTATATCTCCCACATGGAAAGTGCCAGGAGGGAGAAGTGGGGATTATGTTTAGACTTCCTCGGAACTGCTTCAAATCAACTAGATATCTTTGTGCTGTAAATCTCCCAACAGCCAAACGCAAAAGCAGCAAACATCTCGCTGTATGTCCCACATCCAAAGTGCCAAGAGAGAGCTTGCTCTCCCTGTCTTTGAGTACTGTTTTCGCTGTGCCGGTTACCTCTTTGCTAACATTCTCTTCAGCGCTGCAGGGAAACCAGGAACCACGTGGAGAAGGCACCCACACTGAAAGTGCCTGGAGGGAACATTGGGGCTTCTTCTCAGTGTCTCTGACATAGGGTTTCACTGTCCCGGGAAAGTCTCTGCTAACACCCTGCAGAGCGCTGTGCCCAATCTACAGAAACGTCTTGCGGTATCTCCTACAGGGAAAGTGCCAGGAGGGAATTGTCGAGCTTGTTCTCAGTGTCTCTGAGAATTGCTCTGATTATCCCTGTGACCTCTTTGCTAAGACTCTCCAGAGAGCCGTCCTCAAAACCAACACACATCTTGACATATCTCCCTCATTGATCGCAGTGTCTCCAGGAACGGCATTCAAGGAGCCAGGAACTTTTCTCCCTACACTGTCCATTGAGTTGTCCTCAAAACCAATATACATCCTGCTATATCTCCCACATGGAAAGTGCCAGGAGGGAGAAGTGGCGATTATGTTTAGACTTTCTCGGAACTGCTTCAAATCAACTAGATATCTTTGTGCTGTAAATCTCCCAACAGCCAAACGCAAAAGCAGCAAACATCTCGCTGTATGTCCCACATCCAAAGTGCCAAGAGAGAGCTTGCTCTCCCTGTCTTTGAGTACTGTTTTCGCTGTGCCGGTTACCTCTTTGCTAACATTCTCTTCAGCGCTGCAGGGAAACCAGGAACCACGTGGAGAAGGCACCCACACTGAAAGTGCCTGGAGGGAACATTGGGGCTTCTTCTCAGTGTCTCTGACATAGGGTTTCACTGTCCCGGGAAAGTCTCTGCTAACACCCTGCAGAGCGCTGTGCCCAATCTACAGAAACGTCTTGCGGTATCTCCTACAGGGAAAGTGCCAGGAGGGAATTGTCGAGCTTGTTCTCAGTGTCTCTGAGAATTGCTCTGATTATCCCTGTGACCTCTTTGCTAAGACTCTCCAGAGAGCCGTCCTCAAAACCAACACACATCTTGACATATCTCCCACATTGATCGCAGTGTCTCCAGGAACGGCATTCAAGGAGCCAGGAACTTTTCTCCCTACACTGTCCATTGAGTTGTCCTCAAAACCAATATACATCCTGCTATATCTCCCACATGGAAAGTGCCAGGAGGGAGAAGTGGCGATTATGTTTAGACTTTCTCGGAACTGCTTCAAATCAACTAGATATCTTTGTGCTGTAAATCTCCCAACAGCCAAACGCAAAAGCAGCAAACATCTCGCTGTATGTCCCACATCCAAAGTGCCAAGAGAGAGCTTGCTCTCCCTCTCTTTGAGTACTGTTTTCGCTGTGCCGGTTACCTCTTTGCTAACATTCTCTTCAGCGCTGCAGGGAAACCAGGAACCACGTGGAGAAGGCACCCACACTGAAAGTGCCTGGAGGGAACACTGGGGCTTCTTCTCAGTGTCTCTGACATAGGGTTTCACTGTCCCGGGAAAGTCTCTGCTAACACCCTGCAGAGCGCTGTGCCCAATCTACAGAAACGTCTTGTGGTATCTCCTACAGGGAAAGTGCCAGGAGGGAATTGTCGAGCTTGTTCTCAGTGTCTCTGAGAATTGCTCTGATTATCCCTGTGACCTCTTTGCTAAGACTCTCCAGAGAGCCGTCCTCAAAACCAACACACATCTTGACATATCTCCCACATTGATCGCAGTGTCTCCAGGAACGGCATTCAAGGAGCCAGGAACTTTTCTCCCTACACTGTCCATTGAGTTGTCCTCAAAACCAATATACATCCTGCTATATCTCCCACATGGAAAGTGCCAGGAGGGAGAAGTGGCGATTATGTTTAGACTTTCTCGGAACTGCTTCAAATCAACTAGATATCTTTGTGCTGTAAATCTCCCAACAGCCAAACGCAAAAGCAGCAAACATCTCGCTGTATGTCCCACATCCAAAGTGCCAAGAGAGAGCTTGCTCTCCCTGTCTTTGAGTACTGTTTTCGCTGTGCCGGTTACCTCTTTGCTAACATTCTCTTCAGCGCTGCAGGGAAACCAGGAACCACGTGGAGAAGGCACCCACACTGAAAGTGCCTGGAGGGAACATTGGGGCTTCTTCTCAGTGTCTCTGACATAGGGTTTCACTGTCCCGGGAAAGTCTCTGCTAACACCCTGCAGAGCGCTGTGCCCAATCTACAGAAACGTCTTGCGGTATCTCCTACAGGGAAAGTGCCAGGAGGGAACTGTCCATCTTGTTCTCAGTGTCTCTGAGAATTGCTCTGATTATCCCTGTGACCTCTTTGCTAAGACTCTCCAGAGAGCCGTCCTCAAAACCAACACACATCTTGACATATCTCCCACATTGATCGCAGTGTCTCCAGGAACGGCATTCAAGGAGCCAGGAACTTTTCTCCCTACACTGTCCATTGAGTTGTCCTCAAAACCAATATACATCCTGCTATATCTCCCACATGGAAAGTGCCAGGAGGGAGAAGTGGGGATTATGTTTAGACTTCCTCGGAACTGCTTCAAATCAACTAGATATCTTTGTGCTGTAAATCTCCCAACAGCCAAACGCAAAAGCAGCAAACATCTCGCTGTATGTCCCACATCCAAAGTGCCAAGAGAGAGCTTGCTCTCCCTGTCTTTGAGTACTGTTTTCGCTGTGCCGGTTACCTCTTTGCTAACATTCTCTTCAGCGCTGCAGGGAAACCAGGAACCACGTGGAGAAGGCACCCACACTGAAAGTGCCTGGAGGGAACATTGGGGCTTCTTCTCAGTGTCTCTGACATAGGGTTTCACTGTCCCGGGAAAGTCTCTGCTAACACCCTGCAGAGCGCTGTGCCCAATCTACAGAAACGTCTTGCGGTATCTCCTACAGGGAAAGTGCCAGGAGGGAACTGTCCATCTTGTTCTCAGTGTCTCTGAGAATTGCTCTGATTATCCCTGTGACCTCTTTGCTAAGACTCTCCAGAGAGCCGTCCTCAAAACCAACACACATCTTGACATATCTCCCACATTGATCGCAGTGTCTCCAGGAACGGCATTCAAGGAGCCAGGAACTTTTCTCCCTACACTGTCCATTGAGTTGTCCTCAAAACCAATATACATCCTGCTATATCTCCCACATGGAAAGTGCCAGGAGGGAGAAGTGGCGATTATGTTTAGACTTTCTCGGAACTGCTTCAAATCAACTAGATATCTTTGTGCTGTAAATCTCCCAACAGCCAAACGCAAAAGCAGCAAACATCTCGCTGTATGTCCCACATCCAAAGTGCCAAGAGAGAGCTTGCTCTCCCTCTCTTTGAGTACTGTTTTCGCTGTGCCGGTTACCTCTTTGCTAACATTCTCTTCAGCGCTGCAGGGAAACCAGGAACCACGTGGAGAAGGCACCCACACTGAAAGTGCCTGGAGGGAACACTGGGGCTTCTTCTCAGTGTCTCTGACATAGGGTTTCACTGTCCCGGGAAAGTCTCTGCTAACACCCTGCAGAGCGCTGTGCCCAATCTACAGAAACGTCTTGCGGTATCTCCTACAGGGAAAGTGCCAGGAGGGAATTGTCGAGCTTGTTCTCAGTGTCTCTGAGAATTGCTCTGATTATCCCTGTGACCTCTTTGCTAAGACTCTCCAGAGAGCCGTCCTCAAAACCAACACACATCTTGACATATCTCCCACATTGATCGCAGTGTCTCCAGGAACGGCATTCAAGGAGCCAGGAACTTTTCTCCCTACACTGTCCATTGAGTTGTCCTCAAAACCAATATACATCCTGCTATATCTCCCACATGGAAAGTGCCAGGAGGGAGAAGTGGCGATTATGTTTAGACTTTCTCGGAACTGCTTCAAATCAACTAGATATCTTTGTGCTGTAAATCTCCCAACAGCCAAACGCAAAAGCAGCAAACATCTCGCTGTATGTCCCACATCCAAAGTGCCAAGAGAGAGCTTGCTCTCCCTGTCTTTGAGTACTGTTTTCGCTGTGCCGGTTACCTCTTTGCTAACATTCTCTTCAGCGCTGCAGGGAAACCAGGAACCACGTGGAGAAGGCACCCACACTGAAAGTGCCTGGAGGGAACATTGGGGCTTCTTCTCAGTGTCTCTGACATAGGGTTTCACTGTCCCGGGAAAGTCTCTGCTAACACCCTGCAGAGCGCTGTGCCCAATCTACAGAAACGTCTTGCGGTATCTCCTACAGGGAAAGTGCCAGGAGGGAATTGTCGAGCTTGTTCTCAGTGTCTCTGAGAATTGCTCTGATTATCCCTGTGACCTCTTTGCTAAGACTCTCCAGAGAGCCGTCCTCAAAACCAACACACATCTTGACATATCTCCCACATTGATCGCAGTGTCTCCAGGAACGGCATTCAAGGAGCCAGGAACTTTTCTCCCTACACTGTCCATTGAGTTGTCCTCAAAACCAATATACATCCTGCTATATCTCCCACATGGAAAGTGCCAGGAGGGAGAAGTGGCGATTATGTTTAGACTTTCTCGGAACTGCTTCAAATCAACTAGATATCTTTGTGCTGTAAATCTCCCAACAGCCAAACGCAAAAGCAGCAAACATCTCGCTGTATGTCCCACATCCAAAGTGCCAAGAGAGAGCTTGCTCTCCCTCTCTTTGAGTACTGTTTTCGCTGTGCCGGTTACCTCTTTGCTAACATTCTCTTCAGCGCTGCAGGGAAACCAGGAACCACGTGGAGAAGGCACCCACACTGAAAGTGCCTGGAGGGAACATTGGGGCTTCTTCTCAGTGTCTCTGACATAGGGTTTCACTGTCCCGGGAAAGTCTCTGCTAACACCCTGCAGAGCGCTGTGCCCAATCTACAGAAACGTCTTGCGGTATCTCCTACAGGGAAAGTGCCAGGAGGGAATTGTCGAGCTTGTTCTCAGTGTCTCTGAGAATTGCTCTGATTATCCCTGTGACCTCTTTGCTAAGACTCTCCAGAGAGCCGTCCTCAAAACCAACACACATCTTGACATATCTCCCACATTGATCGCAGTGTCTCCAGGAACGGCATTCAAGGAGCCAGGAACTTTTCTCCCTACACTGTCCATTGAGTTGTCCTCAAAACCAATATACATCCTGCTATATCTCCCACATGGAAAGTGCCAGGAGGGAGAAGTGGCGATTATGTTTAGACTTTCTCGGAACTGCTTCAAATCAACTAGATATCTTTGTGCTGTAAATCTCCCAACAGCCAAACGCAAAAGCAGCAAACATCTCGCTGTATGTCCCACATCCAAAGTGCCAAGAGAGAGCTTGCTCTCCCTGTCTTTGAGTACTGTTTTCGCTGTGCCGGTTACCTCTTTGCTAACATTCTCTTCAGCGCTGCAGGGAAACCAGGAACCACGTGGAGAAGGCACCCACACTGAAAGTGCCTGGAGGGAACATTGGGGCTTCTTCTCAGTGTCTCTGACATAGGGTTTCACTGTCCCGGGAAAGTCTCTGCTAACACCCTGCAGAGCGCTGTGCCCAATCTACAGAAACGTCTTGCGGTATCTCCTACAGGGAAAGTGCCAGGAGGGAACTGTCCATCTTGTTCTCAGTGTCTCTGAGAATTGCTCTGATTATCCCTGTGACCTCTTTGCTAAGACTCTCCAGAGAGCCGTCCTCAAAACCAACACACATCTTGACATATCTCCCACATTGATCGCAGTGTCTCCAGGAACGGCATTCAAGGAGCCAGGAACTTTTCTCCCTACACTGTCCATTGAGTTGTCCTCAAAACCAATATACATCCTGCTATATCTCCCACATGGAAAGTGCCAGGAGGGAGAAGTGGGGATTATGTTTAGACTTCCTCGGAACTGCTTCAAATCAACTAGATATCTTTGTGCTGTAAATCTCCCAACAGCCAAACGCAAAAGCAGCAAACATCTCGCTGTATGTCCCACATCCAAAGTGCCAAGAGAGAGCTTGCTCTCCCTGTCTTTGAGTACTGTTTTCGCTGTGCCGGTTACCTCTTTGCTAACATTCTCTTCAGCGCTGCAGGGAAACCAGGAACCACGTGGAGAAGGCACCCACACTGAAAGTGCCTGGAGGGAACATTGGGGCTTCTTCTCAGTGTCTCTGACATAGGGTTTCACTGTCCCGGGAAAGTCTCTGCTAACACCCTGCAGAGCGCTGTGCCCAATCTACAGAAACGTCTTGCGGTATCTCCTACAGGGAAAGTGCCAGGAGGGAATTGTCGAGCTTGTTCTCAGTGTCTCTGAGAATTGCTCTGATTATCCCTGTGACCTCTTTGCTAAGACTCTCCAGAGAGCCGTCCTCAAAACCAACACACATCTTGACATATCTCCCACATTGATCGCAGTGTCTCCAGGAACGGCATTCAAGGAGCCAGGAACTTTTCTCCCTACACTGTCCATTGAGTTGTCCTCAAAACCAATATACATCCTGCTATATCTCCCACATGGAAAGTGCCAGGAGGGAGAAGTGGCGATTATGTTTAGACTTTCTCGGAACTGCTTCAAATCAACTAGATATCTTTGTGCTGTAAATCTCCCAACAGCCAAACGCAAAAGCAGCAAACATCTCGCTGTATGTCCCACATCCAAAGTGCCAAGAGAGAGCTTGCTCTCCCTCTCTTTGAGTACTGTTTTCGCTGTGCCGGTTACCTCTTTGCTAACATTCTCTTCAGCGCTGCAGGGAAACCAGGAACCACGTGGAGAAGGCACCCACACTGAAAGTGCCTGGAGGGAACACTGGGGCTTCTTCTCAGTGTCTCTGACATAGGGTTTCACTGTCCCGGGAAAGTCTCTGCTAACACCCTGCAGAGCGCTGTGCCCAATCTACAGAAACGTCTTGCGGTATCTCCTACAGGGAAAGTGCCAGGAGGGAATTGTCGAGCTTGTTCTCAGTGTCTCTGAGAATTGCTCTGATTATCCCTGTGACCTCTTTGCTAAGACTCTCCAGAGAGCCGTCCTCAAAACCAACACACATCTTGACATATCTCCCACATTGATCGCAGTGTCTCCAGGAACGGCATTCAAGGAGCCAGGAACTTTTCTCCCTACACTGTCCATTGAGTTGTCCTCAAAACCAATATACATCCTGCTATATCTCCCACATGGAAAGTGCCAGGAGGGAGAAGTGGCGATTATGTTTAGACTTTCTCGGAACTGCTTCAAATCAACTAGATATCTTTGTGCTGTAAATCTCCCAACAGCCAAACGCAAAAGCAGCAAACATCTCGCTGTATGTCCCACATCCAAAGTGCCAAGAGAGAGCTTGCTCTCCCTGTCTTTGAGTACTGTTTTCGCTGTGCCGGTTACCTCTTTGCTAACATTCTCTTCAGCGCTGCAGGGAAACCAGGAACCACGTGGAGAAGGCACCCACACTGAAAGTGCCTGGAGGGAACATTGGGGCTTCTTCTCAGTGTCTCTGACATAGGGTTTCACTGTCCCGGGAAAGTCTCTGCTAACACCCTGCAGAGCGCTGTGCCCAATCTACAGAAACGTCTTGCGGTATCTCCTACAGGGAAAGTGCCAGGAGGGAACTGTCGAGCTTGTTCTCAGTGTCTCTGAGAATTGCTCTGATTATCCCTGTGACCTCTTTGCTAAGACTCTCCAGAGAGCCGTCCTCAAAACCAACACACATCTTGACATATCTCCCACATTGATCGCAGTGTCTCCAGGAACGGCATTCAAGGAGCCAGGAACTTTTCTCCCTACACTGTCCATTGAGTTGTCCTCAAAACCAATATACATCCTGCTATATCTCCCACATGGAAAGTGCCAGGAGGGAGAAGTGGCGATTATGTTTAGACTTTCTCGGAACTGCTTCAAATCAACTAGATATCTTTGTGCTGTAAATCTCCCAACAGCCAAACGCAAAAGCAGCAAACATCTCGCTGTATGTCCCACATCCAAAGTGCCAAGAGAGAGCTTGCTCTCCCTGTCTTTGAGTACTGTTTTCGCTGTGCCGGTTACCTCTTTGCTAACATTCTCTTCAGCGCTGCAGGGAAACCAGGAACCACGTGGAGAAGGCACCCACACTGAAAGTGCCTGGAGGGAACATTGGGGCTTCTTCTCAGTGTCTCTGACATAGGGTTTCACTGTCCCGGGAAAGTCTCTGCTAACACCCTGCAGAGCGCTGTGCCCAATCTACAGAAACGTCTTGCGGTATCTCCTACAGGGAAAGTGCCAGGAGGGAACTGTCGAGCTTGTTCTCAGTGTCTCTGAGAATTGCTCTGATTATCCCTGTGACCTCTTTGCTAAGACTCTCCAGAGAGCCGTCCTCAAAACCAACACACATCTTGACATATCTCCCACATTGATCGCAGTGTCTCCAGGAACGGCATTCAAGGAGCCAGGAACTTTTCTCCCTACACTGTCCATTGAGTTGTCCTCAAAACCAATATACATCCTGCTATATCTCCCACATGGAAAGTGCCAGGAGGGAGAAGTGGGGATTATGTTTAGACTTTCTCGGAACTGCTTCAAATCAACTAGATATCTTTGTGCTGTAAATCTCCCAACAGCCAAACGCAAAAGCAGCAAACATCTCGCTGTATGTCCCACATCCAAAGTGCCAAGAGAGAGCTTGCTCTCCCTCTCTTTGAGTACTGTTTTCACTGTGCCGGTTACCTCTTTGCTAACATTCTCTTCAGCGCTGCAGGGAAACCAGGAACCACGTGGAGAAGGCACCCACACTGAAAGTGCCTGGAGGGAACATTGGGGCTTCTTCTCAGTGTCTCTGACATAGGGTTTCACTGTCCCGGGAAAGTCTCTGCTAACACCCTGCAGAGCGCTGTGCCCAATCTACAGAAACGTCTTGCGGTATCTCCTACAGGGAAAGTGCCAGGAGGGAACTGTCCATCTTGTTCTCAGTGTCTCTGAGAATTGCTCTGATTATCCCTGTGACCTCTTTGCTAAGACTCTCCAGAGAGCCGTCCTCAAAACAAACACACATCTTGACATATCTCCCACATTGATCGCAGTGTCTCCAGGAACGGCATTCAAGGAGCCAGGAACTTTTCTCCCTACACTGTCCATTGAGTTGTCCTCAAAACCAATATACATCCTGCTATATCTCCCACATGGAAAGTGCCAGGAGGGAGAAGTGGCGATTATGTTTAGACTTTCTCGGAACTGCTTCAAATCAACTAGATATCTTTGTGCTGTAAATCTCCCAACAGCCAAACGCAAAAGCAGCAAACATCTCGCTGTATGTCCCACATCCAAAGTGCCAAGAGAGAGCTTGCTCTCCCTCTCTTTGAGTACTGTTTTCGCTGTGCCGGTTACCTCTTTGCTAACATTCTCTTCAGCGCTGCAGGGAAACCAGGAACCACGTGGAGAAGGCACCCACACTGAAAGTGCCTGGAGGGAACACTGGGGCTTCTTCTCAGTGTCTCTGACATAGGGTTTCACTGTCCCGGGAAAGTCTCTGCTAACACCCTGCAGAGCGCTGTGCCCAATCTACAGAAACGTCTTGCGGTATCTCCTACAGGGAAAGTGCCAGGAGGGAATTGTCGAGCTTGTTCTCAGTGTCTCTGAGAATTGCTCTGATTATCCCTGTGACCTCTTTGCTAAGACTCTCCAGAGAGCCGTCCTCAAAACCAACACACATCTTGACATATCTCCCACATTGATCGCAGTGTCTCCAGGAACGGCATTCAAGGAGCCAGGAACTTTTCTCCCTACACTGTCCATTGAGTTGTCCTCAAAACCAATATACATCCTGCTATATCTCCCACATGGAAAGTGCCAGGAGGGAGAAGTGGCGATTATGTTTAGACTTTCTCGGAACTGCTTCAAATCAACTAGATATCTTTGTGCTGTAAATCTCCCAACAGCCAAACGCAAAAGCAGCAAACATCTCGCTGTATGTCCCACATCCAAAGTGCCAAGAGAGAGCTTGCTCTCCCTCTCTTTGAGTACTGTTTTCGCTGTGCCGGTTACCTCTTTGCTAACATTCTCTTCAGCGCTGCAGGGAAACCAGGAACCACGTGGAGAAGGCACCCACACTGAAAGTGCCTGGAGGGAACATTGGGGCTTCTTCTCAGTGTCTCTGACATAGGGTTTCACTGTCCCGGGAAAGTCTCTGCTAACACCCTGCAGAGCGCTGTGCCCAATCTACAGAAACGTCTTGCGGTATCTCCTACAGGGAAAGTGCCAGGAGGGAATTGTCGAGCTTGTTCTCAGTGTCTCTGAGAATTGCTCTGATTATCCCTGTGACCTCTTTGCTAAGACTCTCCAGAGAGCCGTCCTCAAAACCAACACACATCTTGACATATCTCCCACATTGATCGCAGTGTCTCCAGGAACGGCATTCAAGGAGCCAGGAACTTTTCTCCCTACACTGTCCATTGAGTTGTCCTCAAAACCAATATACATCCTGCTATATCTCCCACATGGAAAGTGCCAGGAGGGAGAAGTGGCGATTATGTTTAGACTTTCTCGGAACTGCTTCAAATCAACTAGATATCTTTGTGCTGTAAATCTCCCAACAGCCAAACGCAAAAGCAGCAAACATCTCGCTGTATGTCCCACATCCAAAGTGCCAAGAGAGAGCTTGCTCTCCCTGTCTTTGAGTACTGTTTTCGCTGTGCCGGTTACCTCTTTGCTAACATTCTCTTCAGCGCTGCAGGGAAACCAGGAACCACGTGGAGAAGGCACCCACACTGAAAGTGCCTGGAGGGAACATTGGGGCTTCTTCTCAGTGTCTCTGACATAGGGTTTCACTGTCCCGGGAAAGTCTCTGCTAACACCCTGCAGAGCGCTGTGCCCAATCTACAGAAACGTCTTGCGGTATCTCCTACAGGGAAAGTGCCAGGAGGGAACTGTCCATCTTGTTCTCAGTGTCTCTGAGAATTGCTCTGATTATCCCTGTGACCTCTTTGCTAAGACTCTCCAGAGAGCCGTCCTCAAAACCAACACACATCTTGACATATCTCCCACATTGATCGCAGTGTCTCCAGGAACGGCATTCAAGGAGCCAGGAACTTTTCTCCCTACACTGTCCATTGAGTTGTCCTCAAAACCAATATACATCCTGCTATATCTCCCACATGGAAAGTGCCAGGAGGGAGAAGTGGCGATTATGTTTAGACTTTCTCGGAACTGCTTCAAATCAACTAGATATCTTTGTGCTGTAAATCTCCCAACAGCCAAACGCAAAAGCAGCAAACATCTCGCTGTATGTCCCACATCCAAAGTGCCAAGAGAGAGCTTGCTCTCCCTGTCTTTGAGTACTGTTTTCGCTGTGCCGGTTACCTCTTTGCTAACATTCTCTTCAGCGCTGCAGGGAAACCAGGAACCACGTGGAGAAGGCACCCACACTGAAAGTGCCTGGAGGGAACATTGGGGCTTCTTCTCAGTGTCTCTGACATAGGGTTTCACTGTCCCGGGAAAGTCTCTGCTAACACCCTGCAGAGCGCTGTGCCCAATCTACAGAAACGTCTTGCGGTATCTCCTACAGGGAAAGTGCCAGGAGGGAATTGTCGAGCTTGTTCTCAGTGTCTCTGAGAATTGCTCTGATTATCCCTGTGACCTCTTTGCTAAGACTCTCCAGAGAGCCGTCCTCAAAACCAACACACATCTTGACATATCTCCCACATTGATCGCAGTGTCTCCAGGAACGGCATTCAAGGAGCCAGGAACTTTTCTCCCTACACTGTCCATTGAGTTGTCCTCAAAACCAATATACATCCTGCTATATCTCCCACATGGAAAGTGCCAGGAGGGAGAAGTGGCGATTATGTTTAGACTTTCTCGGAACTGCTTCAAATCAACTAGATATCTTTGTGCTGTAAATCTCCCAACAGCCAAACGCAAAAGCAGCAAACATCTCGCTGTATGTCCCACATCCAAAGTGCCAAGAGAGAGCTTGCTCTCCCTGTCTTTGAGTACTGTTTTCGCTGTGCCGGTTACCTCTTTGCTAACATTCTCTTCAGCGCTGCAGGGAAACCAGGAACCACGTGGAGAAGGCACCCACACTGAAAGTGCCTGGAGGGAACATTGGGGCTTCTTCTCAGTGTCTCTGACATAGGGTTTCACTGTCCCGGGAAAGTCTCTGCTAACACCCTGCAGAGCGCTGTGCCCAATCTACAGAAACGTCTTGCGGTATCTCCTACAGGGAAAGTGCCAGGAGGGAATTGTCGAGCTTGTTCTCAGTGTCTCTGAGAATTGCTCTGATTATCCCTGTGACCTCTTTGCTAAGACTCTCCAGAGAGCCGTCCTCAAAACCAACACACATCTTGACATATCTCCCTCATTGATCGCAGTGTCTCCAGGAACGGCATTCAAGGAGCCAGGAACTTTTCTCCCTACACTGTCCATTGAGTTGTCCTCAAAACCAATATACATCCTGCTATATCTCCCACATGGAAAGTGCCAGGAGGGAGAAGTGGCGATTATGTTTAGACTTTCTCGGAACTGCTTCAAATCAACTAGATATCTTTGTGCTGTAAATCTCCCAACAGCCAAACGCAAAAGCAGCAAACATCTCGCTGTATGTCCCACATCCAAAGTGCCAAGAGAGAGCTTGCTCTCCCTCTCTTTGAGTACTGTTTTCGCTGTGCCGGTTACCTCTTTGCTAACATTCTCTTCAGCGCTGCAGGGAAACCAGGAACCACGTGGAGAAGGCACCCACACTGAAAGTGCCTGGAGGGAACACTGGGGCTTCTTCTCAGTGTCTCTGACATAGGGTTTCACTGTCCCGGGAAAGTCTCTGCTAACACCCTGCAGAGCGCTGTGCCCAATCTACAGAAACGTCTTGCGGTATCTCCTACAGGGAAAGTGCCAGGAGGGAATTGTCGAGCTTGTTCTCAGTGTCTCTGAGAATTGCTCTGATTATCCCTGTGACCTCTTTGCTAAGACTCTCCAGAGAGCCGTCCTCAAAACCAACACACATCTTGACATATCTCCCACATTGATCGCAGTGTCTCCAGGAACGGCATTCAAGGAGCCAGGAACTTTTCTCCCTACACTGTCCATTGAGTTGTCCTCAAAACCAATATACATCCTGCTATATCTCCCACATGGAAAGTGCCAGGAGGGAGAAGTGGCGATTATGTTTAGACTTTCTCGGAACTGCTTCAAATCAACTAGATATCTTTGTGCTGTAAATCTCCCAACAGCCAAACGCAAAAGCAGCAAACATCTCGCTGTATGTCCCACATCCAAAGTGCCAAGAGAGAGCTTGCTCTCCCTCTCTTTGAGTACTGTTTTCACTGTGCCGGTTACCTCTTTGCTAACATTCTCTTCAGCGCTGCAGGGAAACCAGGAACCACGTGGAGAAGGCACCCACACTGAAAGTGCCTGGAGGGAACATTGGGGCTTCTTCTCAGTGTCTCTGACATAGGGTTTCACTGTCCCGGGAAAGTCTCTGCTAACACCCTGCAGAGCGCTGTGCCCAATCTACAGAAACGTCTTGCGGTATCTCCTACAGGGAAAGTGCCAGGAGGGAACTGTCCATCTTGTTCTCAGTGTCTCTGAGAATTGCTCTGATTATCCCTGTGACCTCTTTGCTAAGACTCTCCAGAGAGCCGTCCTCAAAACCAACACACATCTTGACATATCTCCCACATTGATCGCAGTGTCTCCAGGAACGGCATTCAAGGAGCCAGGAACTTTTCTCCCTACACTGTCCATTGAGTTGTCCTCAAAACCAATATACATCCTGCTATATCTCCCACATGGAAAGTGCCAGGAGGGAGAAGTGGCGATTATGTTTAGACTTTCTCGGAACTGCTTCAAATCAACTAGATATCTTTGTGCTGTAAATCTCCCAACAGCCAAACGCAAAAGCAGCAAACATCTCGCTGTATGTCCCACATCCAAAGTGCCAAGAGAGAGCTTGCTCTCCCTGTCTTTGAGTACTGTTTTCGCTGTGCCGGTTACCTCTTTGCTAACATTCTCTTCAGCGCTGCAGGGAAACCAGGAACCACGTGGAGAAGGCACCCACACTGAAAGTGCCTGGAGGGAACATTGGGGCTTCTTCTCAGTGTCTCTGACATAGGGTTTCACTGTCCCGGGAAAGTCTCTGCTAACACCCTGCAGAGCGCTGTGCCCAATCTACAGAAACGTCTTGCGGTATCTCCTACAGGGAAAGTGCCAGGAGGGAATTGTCGAGCTTGTTCTCAGTGTCTCTGAGAATTGCTCTGATTATCCCTGTGACCTCTTTGCTAAGACTCTCCAGAGAGCCGTCCTCAAAACCAACACACATCTTGACATATCTCCCACATTGATCGCAGTGTCTCCAGGAACGGCATTCAAGGAGCCAGGAACTTTTCTCCCTACACTGTCCATTGAGTTGTCCTCAAAACCAATATACATCCTGCTATATCTCCCACATGGAAAGTGCCAGGAGGGAGAAGTGGCGATTATGTTTAGACTTTCTCGGAACTGCTTCAAATCAACTAGATATCTTTGTGCTGTAAATCTCCCAACAGCCAAACGCAAAAGCAGCAAACATCTCGCTGTATGTCCCACATCCAAAGTGCCAAGAGAGAGCTTGCTCTCCCTCTCTTTGAGTACTGTTTTCGCTGTGCCGGTTACCTCTTTGCTAACATTCTCTTCAGCGCTGCAGGGAAACCAGGAACCACGTGGAGAAGGCACCCACACTGAAAGTGCCTGGAGGGAACATTGGGGCTTCTTCTCAGTGTCTCTGACATAGGGTTTCACTGTCCCGGGAAAGTCTCTGCTAACACCCTGCAGAGCGCTGTGCCCAATCTACAGAAACGTCTTGCGGTATCTCCTACAGGGAAAGTGCCAGGAGGGAATTGTCGAGCTTGTTCTCAGTGTCTCTGAGAATTGCTCTGATTATCCCTGTGACCTCTTTGCTAAGACTCTCCAGAGAGCCGTCCTCAAAACCAACACACATCTTGACATATCTCCCACATTGATCGCAGTGTCTCCAGGAACGGCATTCAAGGAGCCAGGAACTTTTCTCCCTACACTGTCCATTGAGTTGTCCTCAAAACCAATATACATCCTGCTATATCTCCCACATGGAAAGTGCCAGGAGGGAGAAGTGGCGATTATGTTTAGACTTTCTCGGAACTGCTTCAAATCAACTAGATATCTTTGTGCTGTAAATCTCCCAACAGCTAAACGCAAAAGCAGCAAACATCTCGCTGTATGTCCCACATCCAAAGTGCCAAGAGAGAGCTTGCTCTCCCTGTCTTTGAGTACTGTTTTCGCTGTGCCGGTTACCTCTTTGCTAACATTCTCTTCAGCGCTGCAGGGAAACCAGGAACCACGTGGAGAAGGCACCCACACTGAAAGTGCCTGGAGGGAACATTGGGGCTTCTTCTCAGTGTCTCTGACATAGGGTTTCACTGTCCCGGGAAAGTCTCTGCTAACACCCTGCAGAGCGCTGTGCCCAATCTACAGAAACGTCTTGCGGTATCTCCTACAGGGAAAGTGCCAGGAGGGAATTGTCGAGCTTGTTCTCAGTGTCTCTGAGAATTGCTCTGATTATCCCTGTGACCTCTTTGCTAAGACTCTCCAGAGAGCCGTCCTCAAAACAAACACACATCTTGACATATCTCCCACATTGATCGCAGTGTCTCCAGGAACGGCATTCAAGGAGCCAGGAACTTTTCTCCCTACACTGTCCATTGAGTTGTCCTCAAAACCAATATACATCCTGCTATATCTCCCACATGGAAAGTGCCAGGAGGGAGAAGTGGCGATTATGTTTAGACTTTCTCGAACTGCTTCAAATCAACTAGATATCTTTGTGCTGTAAATCTCCCAACAGCCAAACGCAAAAGCAGCAAACATCTCGCTGTATGTCCCACATCCAAAGTGCCAAGAGAGAGCTTGCTCTCCCTCTCTTTGAGTACTGTTTTCACTGTGCCGGTTACCTCTTTGCTAACATTCTCTTCAGCGCTGCAGGGAAACCAGGAACCACGTGGAGAAGGCACCCACACTGAAAGTGCCTGGAGGGAACATTGGGGCTTCTTCTCAGTGTCTCTGACATAGGGTTTCACTGTCCCGGGAAAGTCTCTGCTAACACCCTGCAGAGCGCTGTGCCCAATCTACAGAAACGTCTTGCGGTATCTCCTACAGGGAAAGTGCCAGGAGGGAACTGTCCATCTTGTTCTCAGTGTCTCTGAGAATTGCTCTGATTATCCCTGTGACCTCTTTGCTAAGACTCTCCAGAGAGCCGTCCTCAAAACCAACACACATCTTGACATATCTCCCACATTGATCGCAGTGTCTCCAGGAACGGCATTCAAGGAGCCAGGAACTTTTCTCCCTACACTGTCCATTGAGTTGTCCTCAAAACCAATATACATCCTGCTATATCTCCCACATGGAAAGTGCCAGGAGGGAGAAGTGGCGATTATGTTTAGACTTTCTCGGAACTGCTTCAAATCAACTAGATATCTTTGTGCTGTAAATCTCCCAACAGCCAAACGCAAAAGCAGCAAACATCTCGCTGTATGTCCCACATCCAAAGTGCCAAGAGAGAGCTTGCTCTCCCTCTCTTTGAGTACTGTTTTCGCTGTGCCGGTTACCTCTTTGCTAACATTCTCTTCAGCGCTGCAGGGAAACCAGGAACCACGTGGAGAAGGCACCCACACTGAAAGTGCCTGGAGGGAACATTGGGGCTTCTTCTCAGTGTCTCTGACATAGGGTTTCACTGTCCCGGGAAAGTCTCTGCTAACACCCTGCAGAGCGCTGTGCCCAATCTACAGAAACGTCTTGCGGTATCTCCTACAGGGAAAGTGCCAGGAGGGAATTGTCGAGCTTGTTCTCAGTGTCTCTGAGAATTGCTCTGATTATCCCTGTGACCTCTTTGCTAAGACTCTCCAGAGAGCCGTCCTCAAAACCAACACACATCTTGACATATCTCCCACATTGATCGCAGTGTCTCCAGGAACGGCATTCAAGGAGCCAGGAACTTTTCTCCCTACACTGTCCATTGAGTTGTCCTCAAAACCAATATACATCCTGCTATATCTCCCACATGGAAAGTGCCAGGAGGGAGAAGTGGCGATTATGTTTAGACTTTCTCGGAACTGCTTCAAATCAACTAGATATCTTTGTGCTGTAAATCTCCCAACAGCCAAACGCAAAAGCAGCAAACATCTCGCTGTATGTCCCACATCCAAAGTGCCAAGAGAGAGCTTGCTCTCCCTCTCTTTGAGTACTGTTTTCGCTGTGCCGGTTACCTCTTTGCTAACATTCTCTTCAGCGCTGCAGGGAAACCAGGAACCACGTGGAGAAGGCACCCACACTGAAAGTGCCTGGAGGGAACATTGGGGCTTCTTCTCAGTGTCTCTGACATAGGGTTTCACTGTCCCGGGAAAGTCTCTGCTAACACCCTGCAGAGCGCTGTGCCCAATCTACAGAAACGTCTTGCGGTATCTCCTACAGGGAAAGTGCCAGGAGGGAATTGTCGAGCTTGTTCTCAGTGTCTCTGAGAATTGCTCTGATTATCCCTGTGACCTCTTTGCTAAGACTCTCCAGAGAGCCGTCCTCAAAACCAACACACATCTTGACATATCTCCCACATTGATCGCAGTGTCTCCAGGAACGGCATTCAAGGAGCCAGGAACTTTTCTCCCTACACTGTCCATTGAGTTGTCCTCAAAACCAATATACATCCTGCTATATCTCCCACATGGAAAGTGCCAGGAGGGAGAAGTGGCGATTATGTTTAGACTTTCTCGGAACTGCTTCAAATCAACTAGATATCTTTGTGCTGTAAATCTCCCAACAGCCAAACGCAAAAGCAGCAAACATCTCGCTGTATGTCCCACATCCAAAGTGCCAAGAGAGAGCTTGCTCTCCCTGTCTTTGAGTACTGTTTTCGCTGTGCCGGTTACCTCTTTGCTAACATTCTCTTCAGCGCTGCAGGGAAACCAGGAACCACGTGGAGAAGGCACCCACACTGAAAGTGCCTGGAGGGAACATTGGGGCTTCTTCTCAGTGTCTCTGACATAGGGTTTCACTGTCCCGGGAAAGTCTCTGCTAACACCCTGCAGAGCGCTGTGCCCAATCTACAGAAACGTCTTGCGGTATCTCCTACAGGGAAAGTGCCAGGAGGGAATTGTCGAGCTTGTTCTCAGTGTCTCTGAGAATTGCTCTGATTATCCCTGTGACCTCTTTGCTAAGACTCTCCAGAGAGCCGTCCTCAAAACCAACACACATCTTGACATATCTCTCTCATTGATCGCAGTGTCTCCAGGAACGGCATTCAAGGAGCCAGGAACTTTTCTCCCTACACTGTCCATTGAGTTGTCCTCAAAACCAATATACATCCTGCTATATCTCCCACATGGAAAGTGCCAGGAGGGAGAAGTGGCGATTATGTTTAGACTTTCTCGGAACTGCTTCAAATCAACTAGATATCTTTGTGCTGTAAATCTCCCAACAGCCAAACGCAAAAGCAGCAAACATCTCGCTGTATGTCCCACATCCAAAGTGCCAAGAGAGAGCTTGCTCTCCCTGTCTTTGAGTACTGTTTTCACTGTCCCGGTTACCTCTTTGCTAACATTCTCTTCAGCGCTGCAGGGAAACCAGGAACCACGTGGAGAAGGCACCCACACTGAAAGTGCCTGGAGGGAACATTGGGGCTTCTTCTCAGTGTCTCTGACATAGGGTTTCACTGTCCCGGGAAAGTCTCTGCTAACACCCTGCAGAGCGCTGTGCCCAATCTACAGAAACGTCTTGCGGTATCTCCTACAGGGAAAGTGCCAGGAGGGAATTGTCGAGCTTGTTCTCAGTGTCTCTGAGAATTGCTCTGATTATCCCTGTGACCTCTTTGCTAAGACTCTCCAGAGAGCCGTCCTCAAAACCAACACACATCTTGACATATCTCCCACATTGATCGCAGTGTCTCCAGGAACGGCATTCAAGGAGCCAGGAACTTTTCTCCCTACACTGTCCATTGAGTTGTCCTCAAAACCAATATACATCCTGCTATATCTCCCACATGGAAAGTGCCAGGAGGGAGAAGTGGCGATTATGTTTAGACTTTCTCGGAACTGCTTCAAATCAACTAGATATCTTTGTGCTGTAAATCTCCCAACAGCCAAACGCAAAAGCAGCAAACATCTCGCTGTATGTCCCACATCCAAAGTGCCAAGAGAGAGCTTGCTCTCCCTCTCTTTGAGTACTGTTTTCGCTGTGCCGGTTACCTCTTTGCTAACATTCTCTTCAGCGCTGCAGGGAAACCAGGAACCACGTGGAGAAGGCACCCACACTGAAAGTGCCTGGAGGGAACATTGGGGCTTCTTCTCAGTGTCTCTGACATAGGGTTTCACTGTCCCGGGAAAGTCTCTGCTAACACCCTGCAGAGCGCTGTGCCCAATCTACAGAAACGTCTTGCGGTATCTCCTACAGGGAAAGTGCCAGGAGGGAATTGTCGAGCTTGTTCTCAGTGTCTCTGAGAATTGCTCTGATTATCCCTGTGACCTCTTTGCTAAGACTCTCCAGAGAGCCGTCCTCAAAACCAACACACATCTTGACATATCTCCCACATTGATCGCAGTGTCTCCAGGAACGGCATTCAAGGAGCCAGGAACTTTTCTCCCTACACTGTCCATTGAGTTGTCCTCAAAACCAATATACATCCTGCTATATCTCCCACATGGAAAGTGCCAGGAGGGAGAAGTGGCGATTATGTTTAGACTTTCTCGGAACTGCTTCAAATCAACTAGATATCTTTGTGCTGTAAATCTCCCAACAGCCAAACGCAAAAGCAGCAAACATCTCGCTGTATGTCCCACATCCAAAGTGCCAAGAGAGAGCTTGCTCTCCCTGTCTTTGAGTACTGTTTTCGCTGTGCCGGTTACCTCTTTGCTAACATTCTCTTCAGCGCTGCAGGGAAACCAGGAACCACGTGGAGAAGGCACCCACACTGAAAGTGCCTGGAGGGAACATTGGGGCTTCTTCTCAGTGTCTCTGACATAGGGTTTCACTGTCCCGGGAAAGTCTCTGCTAACACCCTGCAGAGCGCTGTGCCCAATCTACAGAAACGTCTTGCGGTATCTCCTACAGGGAAAGTGCCAGGAGGGAATTGTCGAGCTTGTTCTCAGTGTCTCTGAGAATTGCTCTGATTATCCCTGTGACCTCTTTGCTAAGACTCTCCAGAGAGCCGTCCTCAAAACCAACACACATCTTGACATATCTCCCACATTGATCGCAGTGTCTCCAGGAACGGCATTCAAGGAGCCAGGAACATTTCTCCCTACACTGTCCATTGAGTTGTCCTCAAAACCAATATACATCCTGCTATATCTCCCACATGGAAAGTGCCAGGAGGGAGAAGTGGCGATTATGTTTAGACTTTCTCGGAACTGCTTCAAATCAACTAGATATCTTTGTGCTGTAAATCTCCCAACAGCCAAACGCAAAAGCAGCAAACATCTCGCTGTATGTCCCACATCCAAAGTGCCAAGAGAGAGCTTGCTCTCCCTGTCTTTGAGTACTGTTTTCGCTGTGCCGGTTACCTCTTTGCTAACATTCTCTTCAGCGCTGCAGGGAAACCAGGAACCACGTGGAGAAGGCACCCACACTGAAAGTGCCTGGAGGGAACATTGGGGCTTCTTCTCAGTGTCTCTGACATAGGGTTTCACTGTCCCGGGAAAGTCTCTGCTAACACCCTGCAGAGCGCTGTGCCCAATCTACAGAAACGTCTTGCGGTATCTCCTACAGGGAAAGTGCCAGGAGGGAACTGTCCATCTTGTTCTCAGTGTCTCTGAGAATTGCTCTGATTATCCCTGTGACCTCTTTGCTAAGACTCTCCAGAGAGCCGTCCTCAAAACCAACACACATCTTGACATATCTCCCACATTGATCGCAGTGTCTCCAGGAACGGCATTCAAGGAGCCAGGAACTTTTCTCCCTACACTGTCCATTGAGTTGTCCTCAAAACCAATATACATCCTGCTATATCTCCCACATGGAAAGTGCCAGGAGGGAGAAGTGGCGATTATGTTTAGACTTTCTCGGAACTGCTTCAAATCAACTAGATATCTTTGTGCTGTAAATCTCCCAACAGCCAAACGCAAAAGCAGCAAACATCTCGCTGTATGTCCCACATCCAAAGTGCCAAGAGAGAGCTTGCTCTCCCTCTCTTTGAGTACTGTTTTCGCTGTGCCGGTTACCTCTTTGCTAACATTCTCTTCAGCGCTGCAGGGAAACCAGGAACCACGTGGAGAAGGCACCCACACTGAAAGTGCCTGGAGGGAACATTGGGGCTTCTTCTCAGTGTCTCTGACATAGGGTTTCACTGTCCCGGGAAAGTCTCTGCTAACACCCTGCAGAGCGCTGTGCCCAATCTACAGAAACGTCTTGCGGTATCTCCTACAGGGAAAGTGCCAGGAGGGAATTGTCGAGCTTGTTCTCAGTGTCTCTGAGAATTGCTCTGATTATCCCTGTGACCTCTTTGCTAAGACTCTCCAGAGAGCCGTCCTCAAAACAAACACACATCTTGACATATCTCCCACATTGATCGCAGTGTCTCCAGGAACGGCATTCAAGGAGCCAGGAACTTTTCTCCCTACACTGTCCATTGAGTTGTCCTCAAAACCAATATACATCCTGCTATATCTCCCACATGGAAAGTGCCAGGAGGGAGAAGTGGCGATTATGTTTAGACTTTCTCGGAACTGCTTCAAATCAACTAGATATCTTTGTGCTGTAAATCTCCCAACAGCCAAACGCAAAAGCAGCAAACATCTCGCTGTATGTCCCACATCCAAAGTGCCAAGAGAGAGCTTGCTCTCCCTGTCTTTGAGTACTGTTTTCGCTGTGCCGGTTACCTCTTTGCTAACATTCTCTTCAGCGCTGCAGGGAAACCAGGAACCACGTGGAGAAGGCACCCACACTGAAAGTGCCTGGAGGGAACATTGGGGCTTCTTCTCAGTGTCTCTGACATAGGGTTTCACTGTCCCGGGAAAGTCTCTGCTAACACCCTGCAGAGCGCTGTGCCCAATCTACAGAAACGTCTTGCGGTATCTCCTACAGGGAAAGTGCCAGGAGGGAATTGTCGAGCTTGTTCTCAGTGTCTCTGAGAATTGCTCTGATTATCCCTGTGACCTCTTTGCTAAGACTCTCCAGAGAGCCGTCCTCAAAACCAACACACATCTTGACATATCTCCCACATTGATCGCAGTGTCTCCAGGAACGGCATTCAAGGAGCCAGGAACTTTTCTCCCTACACTGTCCATTGAGTTGTCCTCAAAACCAATATACATCCTGCTATATCTCCCACATGGAAAGTGCCAGGAGGGAGAAGTGGCGATTATGTTTAGACTTTCTCGGAACTGCTTCAAATCAACTAGATATCTTTGTGCTGTAAATCTCCCAACAGCCAAACGCAAAAGCAGCAAACATCTCGCTGTATGTCCCACATCCAAAGTGCCAAGAGAGAGCTTGCTCTCCCTCTCTTTGAGTACTGTTTTCGCTGTGCCGGTTACCTCTTTGCTAACATTCTCTTCAGCGCTGCAGGGAAACCAGGAACCACGTGGAGAAGGCACCCACACTGAAAGTGCCTGGAGGGAACATTGGGGCTTCTTCTCAGTGTCTCTGACATAGGGTTTCACTGTCCCGGGAAAGTCTCTGCTAACACCCTGCAGAGCGCTGTGCCCAATCTACAGAAACGTCTTGCGGTATCTCCTACAGGGAAAGTGCCAGGAGGGAATTGTCGAGCTTGTTCTCAGTGTCTCTGAGAATTGCTCTGATTATCCCTGTGACCTCTTTGTTAAGACTCTCCAGAGAGCCGTCCTCAAAACCAACACACATCTTGACATATCTCCCACATTGATCGCAGTGTCTCCAGGAACGGCATTCAAGGAGCCAGGAACTTTTCTCCCTACACTGTCCATTGAGTTGTCCTCAAAACCAATATACATCCTGCTATATCTCCCACATGGAAAGTGCCAGGAGGGAGAAGTGGCGATTATGTTTAGACTTTCTCGGAACTGCTTCAAATCAACTAGATATCTTTGTGCTGTAAATCTCCCAACAGCCAAACGCAAAAGCAGCAAACATCTCGCTGTATGTCCCACATCCAAAGTGCCAAGAGAGAGCTTGCTCTCCCTCTCTTTGAGTACTGTTTTCGCTGTGCCGGTTACCTCTTTGCTAACATTCTCTTCAGCGCTGCAGGGAAACCAGGAACCACGTGGAGAAGGCACCCACACTGAAAGTGCCTGGAGGGAACATTGGGGCTTCTTCTCAGTGTCTCTGACATAGGGTTTCACTGTCCCGGGAAAGTCTCTGCTAACACCCTGCAGAGCGCTGTGCCCAATCTACAGAAACGTCTTGCGGTATCTCCTACAGGGAAAGTGCCAGGAGGGAATTGTCGAGCTTGTTCTCAGTGTCTCTGAGAATTGCTCTGATTATCCCTGTGACCTCTTTGCTAAGACTCTCCAGAGAGCCGTCCTCAAAACCAACACACATCTTGACATATCTCCCACATTGATCGCAGTGTCTCCAGGAACGGCATTCAAGGAGCCAGGAACTTTTCTCCCTACACTGTCCATTGAGTTGTCCTCAAAACCAATATACATCCTGCTATATCTCCCACATGGAAAGTGCCAGGAGGGAGAAGTGGCGATTATGTTTAGACTTTCTCGGAACTGCTTCAAATCAACTAGATATCTTTGTGCTGTAAATCTCCCAACAGCCAAACGCAAAAGCAGCAAACATCTCGCTGTATGTCCCACATCCAAAGTGCCAAGAGAGAGCTTGCTCTCCCTGTCTTTGAGTACTGTTTTCGCTGTGCCGGTTACCTCTTTGCTAACATTCTCTTCAGCGCTGCAGGGAAACCAGGAACCACGTGGAGAAGGCACCCACACTGAAAGTGCCTGGAGGGAACATTGGGGCTTCTTCTCAGTGTCTCTGACATAGGGTTTCACTGTCCCGGGAAAGTCTCTGCTAACACCCTGCAGAGCGCTGTGCCCAATCTACAGAAACGTCTTGCGGTATCTCCTACAGGGAAAGTGCCAGGAGGGAATTGTCGAGCTTGTTCTCAGTGTCTCTGAGAATTGCTCTGATTATCCCTGTGACCTCTTTGCTAAGACTCTCCAGAGAGCCGTCCTCAAAACCAACACACATCTTGACATATCTCCCTCATTGATCGCAGTGTCTCCAGGAACGGCATTCAAGGAGCCAGGAACTTTTCTCCCTACACTGTCCATTGAGTTGTCCTCAAAACCAATATACATCCTGCTATATCTCCCACATGGAAAGTGCCAGGAGGGAGAAGTGGCGATTATGTTTAGACTTTCTCGAACTGCTTCAAATCAACTAGATATCTTTGTGCTGTAAATCTCCCAACAGCCAAACGCAAAAGCAGCAAACATCTCGCTGTATGTCCCACATCCAAAGTGCCAAGAGAGAGCTTGCTCTCCCTCTCTTTGAGTACTGTTTTCACTGTGCCGGTTACCTCTTTGCTAACATTCTCTTCAGCGCTGCAGGGAAACCAGGAACCACGTGGAGAAGGCACCCACACTGAAAGTGCCTGGAGGGAACATTGGGGCTTCTTCTCAGTGTCTCTGACATAGGGTTTCACTGTCCCGGGAAAGTCTCTGCTAACACCCTGCAGAGCGCTGTGCCCAATCTACAGAAACGTCTTGCGGTATCTCCTACAGGGAAAGTGCCAGGAGGGAACTGTCCATCTTGTTCTCAGTGTCTCTGAGAATTGCTCTGATTATCCCTGTGACCTCTTTGCTAAGACTCTCCAGAGAGCCGTCCTCAAAACAAACACACATCTTGACATATCTCCCACATTGATCGCAGTGTCTCCAGGAACGGCATTCAAGGAGCCAGGAACTTTTCTCCCTACACTGTCCATTGAGTTGTCCTCAAAACCAATAGACATCCTGCTATATCTCCCACATGGAAAGTGCCAGGAGGGAGAAGTGGCGATTATGTTTAGACTTTCTCGGAACTGCTTCAAATCAACTAGATATCTTTGTGCTGTAAATCTCCCAACAGCCAAACGCAAAAGCAGCAAACATCTCGCTGTATGTCCCACATCCAAAGTGCCAAGAGAGAGCTTGCTCTCCCTGTCTTTGAGTACTGTTTTCGCTGTGCCGGTTACCTCTTTGCTAACATTCTCTTCAGCGCTGCAGGGAAACCAGGAACCACGTGGAGAAGGCACCCACACTGAAAGTGCCTGGAGGGAACATTGGGGCTTCTTCTCAGTGTCTCTGACATAGGGTTTCACTGTCCCGGGAAAGTCTCTGCTAACACCCTGCAGAGCGCTGTGCCCAATCTACAGAAACGTCTTGCGGTATCTCCTACAGGGAAAGTGCCAGGAGGGAATTGTCGAGCTTGTTCTCAGTGTCTCTGAGAATTGCTCTGATTATCCCTGTGACCTCTTTGCTAAGACTCTCCAGAGAGCCGTCCTCAAAACAAACACACATCTTGACATATCTCCCACATTGATCGCAGTGTCTCCAGGAACGGCATTCAAGGAGCCAGGAACTTTTCTCCCTACACTGTCCATTGAGTTGTCCTCAAAACCAATATACATCCTGCTATATCTCCCACATGGAAAGTGCCAGGAGGGAGAAGTGGCGATTATGTTTAGACTTTCTCGGAACTGCTTCAAATCAACTAGATATCTTTGTGCTGTAAATCTCCCAACAGCCAAACGCAAAAGCAGCAAACATCTCGCTGTATGTCCCACATCCAAAGTGCCAAGAGAGAGCTTGCTCTCCCTGTCTTTGAGTACTGTTTTCGCTGTGCCGGTTACCTCTTTGCTAACATTCTCTTCAGCGCTGCAGGGAAACCAGGAACCACGTGGAGAAGGCACCCACACTGAAAGTGCCTGGAGGGAACATTGGGGCTTCTTCTCAGTGTCTCTGACATAGGGTTTCACTGTCCCGGGAAAGTCTCTGCTAACACCCTGCAGAGCGCTGTGCCCAATCTACAGAAACGTCTTGCGGTATCTCCTACAGGGAAAGTGCCAGGAGGGAATTGTCGAGCTTGTTCTCAGTGTCTCTGAGAATTGCTCTGATTATCCCTGTGACCTCTTTGCTAAGACTCTCCAGAGAGCCGTCCTCAAAACCAACACACATCTTGACATATCTCCCACATTGATCGCAGTGTCTCCAGGAACGGCATTCAAGGAGCCAGGAACTTTTCTCCCTACACTGTCCATTGAGTTGTCCTCAAAACCAATATACATCCTGCTATATCTCCCACATGGAAAGTGCCAGGAGGGAGAAGTGGCGATTATGTTTAGACTTTCTCGGAACTGCTTCAAATCAACTAGATATCTTTGTGCTGTAAATCTCCCAACAGCCAAACGCAAAAGCAGCAAACATCTCGCTGTATGTCCCACATCCAAAGTGCCAAGAGAGAGCTTGCTCTCCCTGTCTTTGAGTACTGTTTTCGCTGTGCCGGTTACCTCTTTGCTAACATTCTCTTCAGCGCTGCAGGGAAACCAGGAACCACGTGGAGAAGGCACCCACACTGAAAGTGCCTGGAGGGAACATTGGGGCTTCTTCTCAGTGTCTCTGACATAGGGTTTCACTGTCCCGGGAAAGTCTCTGCTAACACCCTGCAGAGCGCTGTGCCCAATCTACAGAAACGTCTTGCGGTATCTCCTACAGGGAAAGTGCCAGGAGGGAATTGTCGAGCTTGTTCTCAGTGTCTCTGAGAATTGCTCTGATTATCCCTGTGACCTCTTTGCTAAGACTCTCCAGAGAGCCGTCCTCAAAACCAACACACATCTTGACATATCTCTCTCATTGATCGCAGTGTCTCCAGGAACGGCATTCAAGGAGCCAGGAACTTTTCTCCCTACACTGTCCATTGAGTTGTCCTCAAAACCAATATACATCCTGCTATATCTCCCACATGGAAAGTGCCAGGAGGGAGAAGTGGGGATTATGTTTAGACTTCCTCGGAACTGCTTCAAATCAACTAGATATCTTTGTGCTGTAAATCTCCCAACAGCCAAACGCAAAAGCAGCAAACATCTCGCTGTATGTCCCACATCCAAAGTGCCAAGAGAGAGCTTGCTCTCCCTCTCTTTGAGTACTGTTTTCGCTGTGCCGGTTACCTCTTTGCTAACATTCTCTTCAGCGCTGCAGGGAAACCAGGAACCACGTGGAGAAGGCACCCACACTGAAAGTGCCTGGAGGGAACATTGGGGCTTCTTCTCAGTGTCTCTGACATAGGGTTTCACTGTCCCGGGAAAGTCTCTGCTAACACCCTGCAGAGCGCTGTGCCCAATCTACAGAAACGTCTTGCGGTATCTCCTACAGGGAAAGTGCCAGGAGGGAACTGTCCATCTTGTTCTCAGTGTCTCTGAGAATTGCTCTGATTATCCCTGTGACCTCTTTGCTAAGACTCTCCAGAGAGCCGTCCTCAAAACCAACACACATCTTGACATATCTCCCTCATTGATCGCAGTGTCTCCAGGAACGGCATTCAAGGAGCCAGGAACTTTTCTCCCTACACTGTCCATTGAGTTGTCCTCAAAACCAATATACATCCTGCTATATCTCCCACATGGAAAGTGCCAGGAGGGAGAAGTGGCGATTATGTTTAGACTTTCTCGGAACTGCTTCAAATCAACTAGATATCTTTGTGCTGTAAATCTCCCAACAGCCAAACGCAAAAGCAGCAAACATCTCGCTGTATGTCCCACATCCAAAGTGCCAAGAGAGAGCTTGCTCTCCCTGTCTTTGAGTACTGTTTTCACTGTCCCGGTTACCTCTTTGCTAACATTCTCTTCAGCGCTGCAGGGAAACCAGGAACCACGTGGAGAAGGCACCCACACTGAAAGTGCCTGGAGGGAACATTGGGGCTTCTTCTCAGTGTCTCTGACATAGGGTTTCACTGTCCCGGGAAAGTCTCTGCTAACACCCTGCAGAGCGCTGTGCCCAATCTACAGAAACGTCTTGCGGTATCTCCTACAGGGAAAGTGCCAGGAGGGAATTGTCGAGCTTGTTCTCAGTGTCTCTGAGAATTGCTCTGATTATCCCTGTGACCTCTTTGCTAAGACTCTCCAGAGAGCCGTCCTCAAAACCAACACACATCTTGACATATCTCCCACATTGATCGCAGTGTCTCCAGGAACGGCATTCAAGGAGCCAGGAACTTTTCTCCCTACACTGTCCATTGAGTTGTCCTCAAAACCAATATACATCCTGCTATATCTCCCACATGGAAAGTGCCAGGAGGGAGAAGTGGCGATTATGTTTAGACTTTCTCGGAACTGCTTCAAATCAACTAGATATCTTTGTGCTGTAAATCTCCCAACAGCCAAACGCAAAAGCAGCAAACATCTCGCTGTATGTCCCACATCCAAAGTGCCAAGAGAGAGCTTGCTCTCCCTCTCTTTGAGTACTGTTTTCACTGTCCCGGTTACCTCTTTGCTAACATTCTCTTCAGCGCTGCAGGGAAACCAGGAACCACGTGGAGAAGGCACCCACACTGAAAGTGCCTGGAGGGAACATTGGGGCTTCTTCTCAGTGTCTCTGACATAGGGTTTCACTGTCCCGGGAAAGTCTCTGCTAACACCCTGCAGAGCGCTGTGCCCAATCTACAGAAACGTCTTGCGGTATCTCCTACAGGGAAAGTGCCAGGAGGGAATTGTCGAGCTTGTTCTCAGTGTCTCTGAGAATTGCTCTGATTATCCCTGTGACCTCTTTGCTAAGACTCTCCAGAGAGCCGTCCTCAAAACCAACACACATCTTGACATATCTCCCACATTGATCGCAGTGTCTCCAGGAACGGCATTCAAGGAGCCAGGAACTTTTCTCCCTACACTGTCCATTGAGTTGTCCTCAAAACCAATATACATCCTGCTATATCTCCCACATGGAAAGTGCCAGGAGGGAGAAGTGGCGATTATGTTTAGATTTTCTCGGAACTGCTTCAAATCAACTAGATATCTTTGTGCTGTAAATCTCCCAACAGCCAAACGCAAAAGCAGCAAACATCTCGCTGTATGTCCCACATCCAAAGTGCCAAGAGAGAGCTTGCTCTCCCTCTCTTTGAGTACTGTTTTCACTGTGCCGGTTACCTCTTTGCTAACATTCTCTTCAGCGCTGCAGGGAAACCAGGAACCACGTGGAGAAGGCACCCACACTGAAAGTGCCTGGAGGGAACATTGGGGCTTCTTCTCAGTGTCTCTGACATAGGGTTTCACTGTCCCGGGAAAGTCTCTGCTAACACCCTGCAGAGCGCTGTGCCCAATCTACAGAAACGTCTTGCGGTATCTCCTACAGGGAAAGTGCCAGGAGGGAATTGTCGAGCTTGTTCTCAGTGTCTCTGAGAATTGCTCTGATTATCCCTGTGACCTCTTTGCTAAGACTCTCCAGAGAGCCGTCCTCAAAACAAACACACATCTTGACATATCTCCCACATTGATCGCAGTGTCTCCAGGAACGGCATTCAAGGAGCCAGGAACTTTTCTCCCTACACTGTCCATTGAGTTGTCCTCAAAACCAATATACATCCTGCTATATCTCCCACATGGAAAGTGCCAGGAGGGAGAAGTGGCGATTATGTTTAGACTTTCTCGAACTGCTTCAAATCAACTAGATATCTTTGTGCTGTAAATCTCCCAACAGCCAAACGCAAAAGCAGCAAACATCTCGCTGTATGTCCCACATCCAAAGTGCCAAGAGAGAGCTTGCTCTCCCTCTCTTTGAGTACTGTTTTCGCTGTGCCGGTTACCTCTTTGCTAACATTCTCTTCAGCGCTGCAGGGAAACCAGGAACCACGTGGAGAAGGCACCCACACTGAAAGTGCCTGGAGGGAACATTGGGGCTTCTTCTCAGTGTCTCTGACATAGGGTTTCACTGTCCCGGGAAAGTCTCTGCTAACACCCTGCAGAGCGCTGTGCCCAATCTACAGAAACGTCTTGCGGTATCTCCTACAGGGAAAGTGCCAGGAGGGAACTGTCCATCTTGTTCTCAGTGTCTCTGAGAATTGCTCTGATTATCCCTGTGACCTCTTTGCTAAGACTCTCCAGAGAGCCGTCCTCAAAACAAACACACATCTTGACATATCTCCCACATTGATCGCAGTGTCTCCAGGAACGGCATTCAAGGAGCCACGAACTTTTCTCCCTACACTGTCCATTGAGTTGTCCTCAAAACCAATATACATCCTGCTATATCTCCCACATGGAAAGTGCCAGGAGGGAGAAGTGGCGATTATGTTTAGACTTTCTCGGAACTGCTTCAAATCAACTAGATATCTTTGTGCTGTAAATCTCCCAACAGCCAAACGCAAAAGCAGCAAACATCTCGCTGTATGTCCCACATCCAAAGTGCCAAGAGAGAGCTTGCTCTCCCTCTCTTTGAGTACTGTTTTCGCTGTGCCGGTTACCTCTTTGCTAACATTCTCTTCAGCGCTGCAGGGAAACCAGGAACCACGTGGAGAAGGCACCCACACTGAAAGTGCCTGGAGGGAACATTGGGGCTTCTTCTCAGTGTCTCTGACATAGGGTTTCACTGTCCCGGGAAAGTCTCTGCTAACACCCTGCAGAGCGCTGTGCCCAATCTACAGAAACGTCTTGCGGTATCTCCTACAGGGAAAGTGCCAGGAGGGAATTGTCGAGCTTGTTCTCAGTGTCTCTGAGAATTGCTCTGATTATCCCTGTGACCTCTTTGCTAAGACTCTCCAGAGAGCCGTCCTCAAAACCAACACACATCTTGACATATCTCCCACATTGATCGCAGTGTCTCCAGGAACGGCATTCAAGGAGCCAGGAACTTTTCTCCCTACACTGTCCATTGAGTTGTCCTCAAAACCAATATACATCCTGCTATATCTCCCACATGGAAAGTGCCAGGAGGGAGAAGTGGCGATTATGTTTAGACTTTCTCGGAACTGCTTCAAATCAACTAGATATCTTTGTGCTGTAAATCTCCCAACAGCCAAACGCAAAAGCAGCAAACATCTCGCTGTATGTCCCACATCCAAAGTGCCAAGAGAGAGCTTGCTCTCCCTCTCTTTGAGTACTGTTTTCGCTGTGCCGGTTACCTCTTTGCTAACATTCTCTTCAGCGCTGCAGGGAAACCAGGAACCACGTGGAGAAGGCACCCACACTGAAAGTGCCTGGAGGGAACATTGGGGCTTCTTCTCAGTGTCTCTGACATAGGGTTTCACTGTCCCGGGAAAGTCTCTGCTAACACCCTGCAGAGCGCTGTGCCCAATCTACAGAAACGTCTTGCGGTATCTCCTACAGGGAAAGTGCCAGGAGGGAATTGTCGAGCTTGTTCTCAGTGTCTCTGAGAATTGCTCTGATTATCCCTGTGACCTCTTTGCTAAGACTCTCCAGAGAGCCGTCCTCAAAACCAACACACATCTTGACATATCTCCCTCATTGATCGCAGTGTCTCCAGGAACGGCATTCAAGGAGCCAGGAACTTTTCTCCCTACACTGTCCATTGAGTTGTCCTCAAAACCAATATACATCCTGCTATATCTCCCACATGGAAAGTGCCAGGAGGGAGAAGTGGCGATTATGTTTAGACTTTCTCAGAACTGCTTCAAATCAACTAGATATCTTTGTGCTGTAAATCTCCCAACAGCCAAACGCAAAAGCAGCAAACATCTCGCTGTATGTCCCACATCCAAAGTGCCAAGAGAGAGCTTGCTCTCCCTGTCTTTGAGTACTGTTTTCACTGTCCCGGTTACCTCTTTGCTAACATTCTCTTCAGCGCTGCAGGGAAACCAGGAACCACGTGGAGAAGGCACCCACACTGAAAGTGCCTGGAGGGAACATTGGGGCTTCTTCTCAGTGTCTCTGACATAGGGTTTCACTGTCCCGGGAAAGTCTCTGCTAACACCCTGCAGAGCGCTGTGCCCAATCTACAGAAACGTCTTGCGGTATCTCCTACAGGGAAAGTGCCAGGAGGGAACTGTCCATCTTGTTCTCAGTGTCTCTGAGAATTGCTCTGATTATCCCTGTGACCTCTTTGCTAAGACTCTCCAGAGAGCCGTCCTCAAAACCAACACACATCTTGACATATCTCCCACATTGATCGCAGTGTCTCCAGGAACGGCATTCAAGGAGCCAGGAACTTTTCTCCCTACACTGTCCATTGAGTTGTCCTCAAAACCAATATACATCCTGCTATATCTCCCACATGGAAAGTGCCAGGAGGGAGAAGTGGCGATTATGTTTAGACTTTCTCGGAACTGCTTCAAATCAACTAGATATCTTTGTGCTGTAAATCTCCCAACAGCCAAACGCAAAAGCAGCAAACATCTCGCTGTATGTCCCACATCCAAAGTGCCAAGAGAGAGCTTGCTCTCCCTCTCTTTGAGTACTGTTTTCACTGTCCCGGTTACCTCTTTGCTAACATTCTCTTCAGCGCTGCAGGGAAACCAGGAACCACGTGGAGAAGGCACCCACACTGAAAGTGCCTGGAGGGAACATTGGGGCTTCTTCTCAGTGTCTCTGACATAGGGTTTCACTGTCCCGGGAAAGTCTCTGCTAACACCCTGCAGAGCGCTGTGCCCAATCTACAGAAACGTCTTGCGGTATCTCCTACAGGGAAAGTGCCAGGAGGGAACTGTCCATCTTGTTCTCAGTGTCTCTGAGAATTGCTCTGATTATCCCTGTGACCTCTTTGCTAAGACTCTCCAGAGAGCCGTCCTCAAAACCAACACACATCTTGACATATCTCCCACATTGATCGCAGTGTCTCCAGGAACGGCATTCAAGGAGCCAGGAACTTTTCTCCCTACACTGTCCATTGAGTTGTCCTCAAAACCAATATACATCCTGCTATATCTCCCACATGGAAAGTGCCAGGAGGGAGAAGTGGCGATTATGTTTAGACTTTCTCGGAACTGCTTCAAATCAACTAGATATCTTTGTGCTGTAAATCTCCCAACAGCCAAACGCAAAAGCAGCAAACATCTCGCTGTATGTCCCACATCCAAAGTGCCAAGAGAGAGCTTGCTCTCCCTCTCTTTGAGTACTGTTTTCACTGTCCCGGTTACCTCTTTGCTAACATTGTCTTCAGCGCTGCAGGGAAACCAGGAACCACGTGGAGAAGGCACCCACACTGAAAGTGCCTGGAGGGAACATTGGGGCTTCTTCTCAGTGTCTCTGACATAGGGTTTCACTGTCCCGGGAAAGTCTCTGCTAACACCCTGCAGAGCGCCGTGCCCAATCTACAGAAACGTCTTGCGGTATCTCCTACAGGGAAAGTGCCAGGAGGGAACTGTCCATCTTGTTCTCAGTGTCTCTGAGAATTGCTCTGATTATCCCTGTGACCTCTTTGCTAAGACTCTCCAGAGAGCCGTCCTCAAAACCAACACACATCTTGACATATCTCCCTCATTGATCGCAGTGTCTCCAGGAACGGCATTCAAGGAGCCAGGAACTTTTCTCCCTACACTGTCCATTGAGTTGTCCTCAAAACCAATATACATCCTGCTATATCTCCCACATGGAAAGTGCCAGGAGGGAGAAGTGGCGATTATGTTTAGACTTTCTCGGAACTGCTTCAAATCAACTAGATATCTTTGTGCTGTAAATCTCCCAACAGCCAAACGCAAAAGCAGCAAACATCTCGCTGTATGTCCCACATCCAAAGTGCCAAGAGAGAGCTTGCTCTCCCTCTCTTTGAGTACTGTTTTCGCTGTGCCGGTTACCTCTTTGCTAACATTCTCTTCAGCGCTGCAGGGAAACCAGGAACCACGTGGAGAAGGCACCCACACTGAAAGTGCCTGGAGGGAACATTGGGGCTTCTTCTCAGTGTCTCTGACATAGGGTTTCACTGTCCCGGGAAAGTCTCTGCTAACACCCTGCAGAGCGCTGTGCCCAATCTACAGAAACGTCTTGCGGTATCTCCTACAGGGAAAGTGCCAGGAGGGAACTGTCCATCTTGTTCTCAGTGTCTCTGAGAATTGCTCTGATTATCCCTGTGACCTCTTTGCTAAGACTCTCCAGAGAGCCGTCCTCAAAACAAACACACATCTTGACATATCTCCCACATTGATCGCAGTGTCTCCAGGAACGGCATTCAAGGAGCCAGGAACTTTTCTCCCTACACTGTCCATTGAGTTGTCCTCAAAACCAATATACATCCTGCTATATCTCCCACATGGAAAGTGCCAGGAGGGAGAAGTGGCGATTATGTTTAGACTTTCTCGAACTGCTTCAAATCAACTAGATATCTTTGTGCTGTAAATCTCCCAACAGCCAAACGCAAAAGCAGCAAACATCTCGCTGTATGTCCCACATCCAAAGTGCCAAGAGAGAGCTTGCTCTCCCTCTCTTTGAGTACTGTTTTCACTGTCCCGGTTACCTCTTTGCTAACATTCTCTTCAGCGCTGCAGGGAAACCAGGAACCACGTGGAGAAGGCACCCACACTGAAAGTGCCTGGAGGGAACATTGGGGCTTCTTCTCAGTGTCTCTGACATAGGGTTTCACTGTCCCGGGAAAGTCTCTGCTAACACCCTGCAGAGCGCTGTGCCCAATCTACAGAAACGTCTTGCGGTATCTCCTACAGGGAAAGTGCCAGGAGGGAACTGTCCATCTTGTTCTCAGTGTCTCTGAGAATTGCTCTGATTATCCCTGTGACCTCTTTGCTAAGACTCTCCAGAGAGCCGTCCTCAAAACAAACACACATCTTGACATATCTCCCACATTGATCGCAGTGTCTCCAGGAACGGCATTCAAGGAGCCAGGAACTTTTCTCCCTACACTGTCCATTGAGTTGTCCTCAAAACCAATATACATCCTGCTATATCTCCCACATGGAAAGTGCCAGGAGGGAGAAGTGGCGATTATGTTTAGACTTTCTCGGAACTGCTTCAAATCAACTAGATATCTTTGTGCTGTAAATCTCCCAACAGCCAAACGCAAAAGCAGCAAACATCTCGCTGTATGTCCCACATCCAAAGTGCCAAGAGAGAGCTTGCTCTCCCTGTCTTTGAGTACTGTTTTCGCTGTGCCGGTTACCTCTTTGCTAACATTCTCTTCAGCGCTGCAGGGAAACCAGGAACCACGTGGAGAAGGCACCCACACTGAAAGTGCCTGGAGGGAACATTGGGGCTTCTTCTCAGTGTCTCTGACATAGGGTTTCACTGTCCCGGGAAAGTCTCTGCTAACACCCTGCAGAGCGCTGTGCCCAATCTACAGAAACGTCTTGCGGTATCTCCTACAGGGAAAGTGCCAGGAGGGAATTGTCGAGCTTGTTCTCAGTGTCTCTGAGAATTGCTCTGATTATCCCTGTGACCTCTTTGCTAAGACTCTCCAGAGAGCCGTCCTCAAAACCAACACACATCTTGACATATCTCCCACATTGATCGCAGTGTCTCCAGGAACGGCATTCAAGGAGCCAGGAACTTTTCTCCCTACACTGTCCATTGAGTTGTCCTCAAAACCAATATACATCCTGCTATATCTCCCACATGGAAAGTGCCAGGAGGGAGAAGTGGCGATTATGTTTAGACTTTCTCGGAACTGCTTCAAATCAACTAGATATCTTTGTGCTGTAAATCTCCCAACAGCCAAACGCAAAAGCAGCAAACATCTCGCTGTATGTCCCACATCCAAAGTGCCAAGAGAGAGCTTGCTCTCCCTCTCTTTGAGTACTGTTTTCGCTGTGCCGGTTACCTCTTTGCTAACATTCTCTTCAGCGCTGCAGGGAAACCAGGAACCACGTGGAGAAGGCACCCACACTGAAAGTGCCTGGAGGGAACATTGGGGCTTCTTCTCAGTGTCTCTGACATAGGGTTTCACTGTCCCGGGAAAGTCTCTGCTAACACCCTGCAGAGCGCTGTGCCCAATCTACAGAAACGTCTTGCGGTATCTCCTACAGGGAAAGTGCCAGGAGGGAATTGTCGAGCTTGTTCTCAGTGTCTCTGAGAATTGCTCTGATTATCCCTGTGACCTCTTTGCTAAGACTCTCCAGAGAGCCGTCCTCAAAACCAACACACATCTTGACATATCTCCCACATTGATCGCAGTGTCTCCAGGAACGGCATTCAAGGAGCCAGGAACTTTTCTCCCTACACTGTCCATTGAGTTGTCCTCAAAACCAATATACATCCTGCTATATCTCCCACATGGAAAGTGCCAGGAGGGAGAAGTGGCGATTATGTTTAGACTTTCTCGGAACTGCTTCAAATCAACTAGATATCTTTGTGCTGTAAATCTCCCAACAGCCAAACGCAAAAGCAGCAAACATCTCGCTGTATGTCCCACATCCAAAGTGCCAAGAGAGAGCTTGCTCTCCCTGTCTTTGAGTACTGTTTTCGCTGTGCCGGTTACCTCTTTGCTAACATTCTCTTCAGCGCTGCAGGGAAACCAGGAACCACGTGGAGAAGGCACCCACACTGAAAGTGCCTGGAGGGAACATTGGGGCTTCTTCTCAGTGTCTCTGACATAGGGTTTCACTGTCCCGGGAAAGTCTCTGCTAACACCCTGCAGAGCGCTGTGCCCAATCTACAGAAACGTCTTGCGGTATCTCCTACAGGGAAAGTGCCAGGAGGGAATTGTCGAGCTTGTTCTCAGTGTCTCTGAGAATTGCTCTGATTATCCCTGTGACCTCTTTGCTAAGACTCTCCAGAGAGCCGTCCTCAAAACCAACACACATCTTGACATATCTCCCTCATTGATCGCAGTGTCTCCAGGAACGGCATTCAAGGAGCCAGGAACTTTTCTCCCTACACTGTCCATTGAGTTGTCCTCAAAACCAATATACATCCTGCTATATATCCCACATGGAAAGTGCCAGGAGGGAGAAGTGGCGATTATGTTTAGACTTTCTCAGAACTGCTTCAAATCAACTAGATATCTTTGTGCTGTAAATCTCCCAACAGCCAAATGCAAAAGCAGCAAACATCTCGCTGTATGTCCCACATCCAAAGTGCCAAGAGAGAGCTTGCTCTCCCTGTCTTTGAGTACTGTTTTCACTGTCCCGGTTACCTCTTTGCTAACATTCTCTTCAGCGCTGCAGGGAAACCAGGAACCACGTGGAGAAGGCACCCACACTGAAAGTGCCTGGAGGGAACATTGGGGCTTCTTCTCAGTGTCTCTGACATAGGGTTTCACTGTCCCGGGAAAGTCTCTGCTAACACCCTGCAGAGCGCTGTGCCCAATCTACAGAAACGTCTTGCGGTATCTCCTACAGGGAAAGTGCCAGGAGGGAACTGTCCATCTTGTTCTCAGTGTCTCTGAGAATTGCTCTGATTATCCCTGTGACCTCTTTGCTAAGACTCTCCAGAGAGCCGTCCTCAAAACCAACACACATCTTGACATATCTCCCACATTGATCGCAGTGTCTCCAGGAACGGCATTCAAGGAGCCAGGAACTTTTCTCCCTACACTGTCCATTGAGTTGTCCTCAAAACCAATATACATCCTGCTATATCTCCCACATGGAAAGTGCCAGGAGGGAGAAGTGGCGATTATGTTTAGACTTTCTCGGAACTGCTTCAAATCAACTAGATATCTTTGTGCTGTAAATCTCCCAACAGCCAAACGCAAAAGCAGCAAACATCTCGCTGTATGTCCCACATCCAAAGTGCCAAGAGAGAGCTTGCTCTCCCTCTCTTTGAGTACTGTTTTCACTGTCCCGGTTACCTCTTTGCTAACATTGTCTTCAGCGCTGCAGGGAAACCAGGAACCACGTGGAGAAGGCACCCACACTGAAAGTGCCTGGAGGGAACATTGGGGCTTCTTCTCAGTGTCTCTGACATAGGGTTTCACTGTCCCGGGAAAGTCTCTGCTAACACCCTGCAGAGCGCCGTGCCCAATCTACAGAAACGTCTTGCGGTATCTCCTACAGGGAAAGTGCCAGGAGGGAACTGTCCATCTTGTTCTCAGTGTCTCTGAGAATTGCTCTGATTATCCCTGTGACCTCTTTGCTAAGACTCTCCAGAGAGCCGTCCTCAAAACCAACACACATCTTGACATATCTCCCTCATTGATCGCAGTGTCTCCAGGAACGGCATTCAAGGAGCCAGGAACTTTTCTCCCTACACTGTCCATTGAGTTGTCCTCAAAACCAATATACATCCTGCTATATCTCCCACATGGAAAGTGCCAGGAGGGAGAAGTGGCGATTATGTTTAGACTTTCTCGGAACTGCTTCAAATCAACTAGATATCTTTGTGCTGTAAATCTCCCAACAGCCAAACGCAAAAGCAGCAAACATCTCGCTGTATGTCCCACATCCAAAGTGCCAAGAGAGAGCTTGCTCTCCCTGTCTTTGAGTACTGTTTTCGCTGTGCCGGTTACCTCTTTGCTAACATTCTCTTCAGCGCTGCAGGGAAACCAGGAACCACGTGGAGAAGGCACCCACACTGAAAGTGCCTGGAGGGAACATTGGGGCTTCTTCTCAGTGTCTCTGACATAGGGTTTCACTGTCCCGGGAAAGTCTCTGCTAACACCCTGCAGAGCGCTGTGCCCAATCTACAGAAACGTCTTGCGGTATCTCCTACAGGGAAAGTGCCAGGAGGGAATTGTCGAGCTTGTTCTCAGTGTCTCTGAGAATTGCTCTGATTATCCCTGTGACCTCTTTGCTAAGACTCTCCAGAGAGCCGTCCTCAAAACCAACACACATCTTGACATATCTCCCTCATTGATCGCAGTGTCTCCAGGAACGGCATTCAAGGAGCCAGGAACTTTTCTCCCTACACTGTCCATTGAGTTGTCCTCAAAACCAATATACATCCTGCTATATATCCCACATGGAAAGTGCCAGGAGGGAGAAGTGGCGATTATGTTTAGACTTTCTCAGAACTGCTTCAAATCAACTAGATATCTTTGTGCTGTAAATCTCCCAACAGCCAAATGCAAAAGCAGCAAACATCTCGCTGTATGTCCCACATCCAAAGTGCCAAGAGAGAGCTTGCTCTCCCTGTCTTTGAGTACTGTTTTCACTGTCCCGGTTACCTCTTTGCTAACATTCTCTTCAGCGCTGCAGGGAAACCAGGAACCACGTGGAGAAGGCACCCACACTGAAAGTGCCTGGAGGGAACATTGGGGCTTCTTCTCAGTGTCTCTGACATAGGGTTTCACTGTCCCGGGAAAGTCTCTGCTAACACCCTGCAGAGCGCTGTGCCCAATCTACAGAAACGTCTTGCGGTATCTCCTACAGGGAAAGTGCCAGGAGGGAACTGTCCATCTTGTTCTCAGTGTCTCTGAGAATTGCTCTGATTATCCCTGTGACCTCTTTGCTAAGACTCTCCAGAGAGCCGTCCTCAAAACCAACACACATCTTGACATATCTCCCACATTGATCGCAGTGTCTCCAGGAACGGCATTCAAGGAGCCAGGAACTTTTCTCCCTACACTGTCCATTGAGTTGTCCTCAAAACCAATATACATCCTGCTATATCTCCCACATGGAAAGTGCCAGGAGGGAGAAGTGGCGATTATGTTTAGACTTTCTCGGAACTGCTTCAAATCAACTAGATATCTTTGTGCTGTAAATCTCCCAACAGCCAAACGCAAAAGCAGCAAACATCTCGCTGTATGTCCCACATCCAAAGTGCCAAGAGAGAGCTTGCTCTCCCTCTCTTTGAGTACTGTTTTCACTGTCCCGGTTACCTCTTTGCTAACATTGTCTTCAGCGCTGCAGGGAAACCAGGAACCACGTGGAGAAGGCACCCACACTGAAAGTGCCTGGAGGGAACATTGGGGCTTCTTCTCAGTGTCTCTGACATAGGGTTTCACTGTCCCGGGAAAGTCTCTGCTAACACCCTGCAGAGCGCCGTGCCCAATCTACAGAAACGTCTTGCGGTATCTCCTACAGGGAAAGTGCCAGGAGGGAACTGTCCATCTTGTTCTCAGTGTCTCTGAGAATTGCTCTGATTATCCCTGTGACCTCTTTGCTAAGACTCTCCAGAGAGCCGTCCTCAAAACCAACACACATCTTGACATATCTCCCACATTGATCGCAGTGTCTCCAGGAACGGCATTCAAGGAGCCAGGAACTTTTCTCCCTACACTGTCCATTGAGTTGTCCTCAAAACCAATATACATCCTGCTATATCTCCCACATGGAAAGTGCCAGGAGGGAGAAGTGGCGATTATGTTTAGACTTTCTCGGAACTGCTTCAAATCAACTAGATATCTTTGTGCTGTAAATCTCCCAACAGCCAAACGCAAAAGCAGCAAACATCTCGCTGTATGTCCCACATCCAAAGTGCCAAGAGAGAGCTTGCTCTCCCTGTCTTTGAGTACTGTTTTCGCTGTGCCGGTTACCTCTTTGCTAACATTCTCTTCAGCGCTGCAGGGAAACCAGGAACCACGTGGAGAAGGCACCCACACTGAAAGTGCCTGGAGGGAACATTGGGGCTTCTTCTCAGTGTCTCTGACATAGGGTTTCACTGTCCCGGGAAAGTCTCTGCTAACACCCTGCAGAGCGCTGTGCCCAATCTACAGAAACGTCTTGCGGTATCTCCTACAGGGAAAGTGCCAGGAGGGAACTGTCCATCTTGTTCTCAGTGTCTCTGAGAATTGCTCTGATTATCCCTGTGACCTCTTTGCTAAGACTCTCCAGAGAGCCGTCCTCAAAACAAACACACATCTTGACATATCTCCCACATTGATCGCAGTGTCTCCAGGAACGGCATTCAAGGAGCCAGGAACTTTTCTCCCTACACTGTCCATTGAGTTGTCCTCAAAACCAATAGACATCCTGCTATATCTCCCACATGGAAAGTGCCAGGAGGGAGAAGTGGCGATTATGTTTAGACTTTCTCGGAACTGCTTCAAATCAACTAGATATCTTTGTGCTGTAAATCTCCCAACAGCCAAACGCAAAAGCAGCAAACATCTCGCTGTATGTCCCACATCCAAAGTGCCAAGAGAGAGCTTGCTCTCCCTCTCTTTGAGTACTGTTTTCACTGTCCCGGTTACCTCTTTGCTAACATTGTCTTCAGCGCTGCAGGGAAACCAGGAACCACGTGGAGAAGGCACCCACACTGAAAGTGCCTGGAGGGAACATTGGGGCTTCTTCTCAGTGTCTCTGACATAGGGTTTCACTGTCCCGGGAAAGTCTCTGCTAACACCCTGCAGAGCGCCGTGCCCAATCTACAGAAACGTCTTGCGGTATCTCCTACAGGGAAAGTGCCAGGAGGGAACTGTCCATCTTGTTCTCAGTGTCTCTGAGAATTGCTCTGATTATCCCTGTGACCTCTTTGCTAAGACTCTCCAGAGAGCCGTCCTCAAAACCAACACACATCTTGACATATCTCCCTCATTGATCGCAGTGTCTCCAGGAACGGCATTCAAGGAGCCAGGAACTTTTCTCCCTACACTGTCCATTGAGTTGTCCTCAAAACCAATATACATCCTGCTATATCTCCCACATGGAAAGTGCCAGGAGGGAGAAGTGGCGATTATGTTTAGACTTTCTCGGAACTGCTTCAAATCAACTAGATATCTTTGTGCTGTAAATCTCCCAACAGCCAAACGCAAAAGCAGCAAACATCTCGCTGTATGTCCCACATCCAAAGTGCCAAGAGAGAGCTTGCTCTCCCTCTCTTTGAGTACTGTTTTCGCTGTGCCGGTTACCTCTTTGCTAACATTCTCTTCAGCGCTGCAGGGAAACCAGGAACCACGTGGAGAAGGCACCCACACTGAAAGTGCCTGGAGGGAACATTGGGGCTTCTTCTCAGTGTCTCTGACATAGGGTTTCACTGTCCCGGGAAAGTCTCTGCTAACACCCTGCAGAGCGCTGTGCCCAATCTACAGAAACGTCTTGCGGTATCTCCTACAGGGAAAGTGCCAGGAGGGAACTGTCCATCTTGTTCTCAGTGTCTCTGAGAATTGCTCTGATTATCCCTGTGACCTCTTTGCTAAGACTCTCCAGAGAGCCGTCCTCAAAACAAACACACATCTTGACATATCTCCCACATTGATCGCAGTGTCTCCAGGAACGGCATTCAAGGAGCCAGGAACTTTTCTCCCTACACTGTCCATTGAGTTGTCCTCAAAACCAATATACATCCTGCTATATCTCCCACATGGAAAGTGCCAGGAGGGAGAAGTGGCGATTATGTTTAGACTTTCTCGAACTGCTTCAAATCAACTAGATATCTTTGTGCTGTAAATCTCCCAACAGCCAAACGCAAAAGCAGCAAACATCTCGCTGTATGTCCCACATCCAAAGTGCCAAGAGAGAGCTTGCTCTCCCTCTCTTTGAGTACTGTTTTCACTGTCCCGGTTACCTCTTTGCTAACATTCTCTTCAGCGCTGCAGGGAAACCAGGAACCACGTGGAGAAGGCACCCACACTGAAAGTGCCTGGAGGGAACATTGGGGCTTCTTCTCAGTGTCTCTGACATAGGGTTTCACTGTCCCGGGAAAGTCTCTGCTAACACCCTGCAGAGCGCTGTGCCCAATCTACAGAAACGTCTTGCGGTATCTCCTACAGGGAAAGTGCCAGGAGGGAACTGTCCATCTTGTTCTCAGTGTCTCTGAGAATTGCTCTGATTATCCCTGTGACCTCTTTGCTAAGACTCTCCAGAGAGCCGTCCTCAAAACAAACACACATCTTGACATATCTCCCACATTGATCGCAGTGTCTCCAGGAACGGCATTCAAGGAGCCAGGAACTTTTCTCCCTACACTGTCCATTGAGTTGTCCTCAAAACCAATATACATCCTGCTATATCTCCCACATGGAAAGTGCCAGGAGGGAGAAGTGGCGATTATGTTTAGACTTTCTCGGAACTGCTTCAAATCAACTAGATATCTTTGTGCTGTAAATCTCCCAACAGCCAAACGCAAAAGCAGCAAACATCTCGCTGTATGTCCCACATCCAAAGTGCCAAGAGAGAGCTTGCTCTCCCTGTCTTTGAGTACTGTTTTCGCTGTGCCGGTTACCTCTTTGCTAACATTCTCTTCAGCGCTGCAGGGAAACCAGGAACCACGTGGAGAAGGCACCCACACTGAAAGTGCCTGGAGGGAACATTGGGGCTTCTTCTCAGTGTCTCTGACATAGGGTTTCACTGTCCCGGGAAAGTCTCTGCTAACACCCTGCAGAGCGCTGTGCCCAATCTACAGAAACGTCTTGCGGTATCTCCTACAGGGAAAGTGCCAGGAGGGAATTGTCGAGCTTGTTCTCAGTGTCTCTGAGAATTGCTCTGATTATCCCTGTGACCTCTTTGCTAAGACTCTCCAGAGAGCCGTCCTCAAAACCAACACACATCTTGACATATCTCCCACATTGATCGCAGTGTCTCCAGGAACGGCATTCAAGGAGCCAGGAACTTTTCTCCCTACACTGTCCATTGAGTTGTCCTCAAAACCAATATACATCCTGCTATATCTCCCACATGGAAAGTGCCAGGAGGGAGAAGTGGCGATTATGTTTAGACTTTCTCGGAACTGCTTCAAATCAACTAGATATCTTTGTGCTGTAAATCTCCCAACAGCCAAACGCAAAAGCAGCAAACATCTCGCTGTATGTCCCACATCCAAAGTGCCAAGAGAGAGCTTGCTCTCCCTCTCTTTGAGTACTGTTTTCGCTGTGCCGGTTACCTCTTTGCTAACATTCTCTTCAGCGCTGCAGGGAAACCAGGAACCACGTGGAGAAGGCACCCACACTGAAAGTGCCTGGAGGGAACATTGGGGCTTCTTCTCAGTGTCTCTGACATAGGGTTTCACTGTCCCGGGAAAGTCTCTGCTAACACCCTGCAGAGCGCTGTGCCCAATCTACAGAAACGTCTTGCGGTATCTCCTACAGGGAAAGTGCCAGGAGGGAATTGTCGAGCTTGTTCTCAGTGTCTCTGAGAATTGCTCTGATTATCCCTGTGACCTCTTTGCTAAGACTCTCCAGAGAGCCGTCCTCAAAACCAACACACATCTTGACATATCTCCCACATTGATCGCAGTGTCTCCAGGAACGGCATTCAAGGAGCCAGGAACTTTTCTCCCTACACTGTCCATTGAGTTGTCCTCAAAACCAATATACATCCTGCTATATCTCCCACATGGAAAGTGCCAGGAGGGAGAAGTGGCGATTATGTTTAGACTTTCTCGGAACTGCTTCAAATCAACTAGATATCTTTGTGCTGTAAATCTCCCAACAGCCAAACGCAAAAGCAGCAAACATCTCGCTGTATGTCCCACATCCAAAGTGCCAAGAGAGAGCTTGCTCTCCCTGTCTTTGAGTACTGTTTTCGCTGTGCCGGTTACCTCTTTGCTAACATTCTCTTCAGCGCTGCAGGGAAACCAGGAACCACGTGGAGAAGGCACCCACACTGAAAGTGCCTGGAGGGAACATTGGGGCTTCTTCTCAGTGTCTCTGACATAGGGTTTCACTGTCCCGGGAAAGTCTCTGCTAACACCCTGCAGAGCGCTGTGCCCAATCTACAGAAACGTCTTGCGGTATCTCCTACAGGGAAAGTGCCAGGAGGGAATTGTCGAGCTTGTTCTCAGTGTCTCTGAGAATTGCTCTGATTATCCCTGTGACCTCTTTGCTAAGACTCTCCAGAGAGCCGTCCTCAAAACCAACACACATCTTGACATATCTCCCTCATTGATCGCAGTGTCTCCAGGAACGGCATTCAAGGAGCCAGGAACTTTTCTCCCTACACTGTCCATTGAGTTGTCCTCAAAACCAATATACATCCTGCTATATATCCCACATGGAAAGTGCCAGGAGGGAGAAGTGGCGATTATGTTTAGACTTTCTCAGAACTGCTTCAAATCAACTAGATATCTTTGTGCTGTAAATCTCCCAACAGCCAAATGCAAAAGCAGCAAACATCTCGCTGTATGTCCCACATCCAAAGTGCCAAGAGAGAGCTTGCTCTCCCTGTCTTTGAGTACTGTTTTCACTGTCCCGGTTACCTCTTTGCTAACATTCTCTTCAGCGCTGCAGGGAAACCAGGAACCACGTGGAGAAGGCACCCACACTGAAAGTGCCTGGAGGGAACATTGGGGCTTCTTCTCAGTGTCTCTGACATAGGGTTTCACTGTCCCGGGAAAGTCTCTGCTAACACCCTGCAGAGCGCTGTGCCCAATCTACAGAAACGTCTTGCGGTATCTCCTACAGGGAAAGTGCCAGGAGGGAACTGTCCATCTTGTTCTCAGTGTCTCTGAGAATTGCTCTGATTATCCCTGTGACCTCTTTGCTAAGACTCTCCAGAGAGCCGTCCTCAAAACCAACACACATCTTGACATATCTCCCACATTGATCGCAGTGTCTCCAGGAACGGCATTCAAGGAGCCAGGAACTTTTCTCCCTACACTGTCCATTGAGTTGTCCTCAAAACCAATATACATCCTGCTATATCTCCCACATGGAAAGTGCCAGGAGGGAGAAGTGGCGATTATGTTTAGACTTTCTCGGAACTGCTTCAAATCAACTAGATATCTTTGTGCTGTAAATCTCCCAACAGCCAAACGCAAAAGCAGCAAACATCTCGCTGTATGTCCCACATCCAAAGTGCCAAGAGAGAGCTTGCTCTCCCTCTCTTTGAGTACTGTTTTCACTGTCCCGGTTACCTCTTTGCTAACATTGTCTTCAGCGCTGCAGGGAAACCAGGAACCACGTGGAGAAGGCACCCACACTGAAAGTGCCTGGAGGGAACATTGGGGCTTCTTCTCAGTGTCTCTGACATAGGGTTTCACTGTCCCGGGAAAGTCTCTGCTAACACCCTGCAGAGCGCCGTGCCCAATCTACAGAAACGTCTTGCGGTATCTCCTACAGGGAAAGTGCCAGGAGGGAACTGTCCATCTTGTTCTCAGTGTCTCTGAGAATTGCTCTGATTATCCCTGTGACCTCTTTGCTAAGACTCTCCAGAGAGCCGTCCTCAAAACCAACACACATCTTGACATATCTCCCTCATTGATCGCAGTGTCTCCAGGAACGGCATTCAAGGAGCCAGGAACTTTTCTCCCTACACTGTCCATTGAGTTGTCCTCAAAACCAATATACATCCTGCTATATCTCCCACATGGAAAGTGCCAGGAGGGAGAAGTGGCGATTATGTTTAGACTTTCTCGGAACTGCTTCAAATCAACTAGATATCTTTGTGCTGTAAATCTCCCAACAGCCAAACGCAAAAGCAGCAAACATCTCGCTGTATGTCCCACATCCAAAGTGCCAAGAGAGAGCTTGCTCTCCCTGTCTTTGAGTACTGTTTTCGCTGTGCCGGTTACCTCTTTGCTAACATTCTCTTCAGCGCTGCAGGGAAACCAGGAACCACGTGGAGAAGGCACCCACACTGAAAGTGCCTGGAGGGAACATTGGGGCTTCTTCTCAGTGTCTCTGACATAGGGTTTCACTGTCCCGGGAAAGTCTCTGCTAACACCCTGCAGAGCGCTGTGCCCAATCTACAGAAACGTCTTGCGGTATCTCCTACAGGGAAAGTGCCAGGAGGGAATTGTCGAGCTTGTTCTCAGTGTCTCTGAGAATTGCTCTGATTATCCCTGTGACCTCTTTGCTAAGACTCTCCAGAGAGCCGTCCTCAAAACCAACACACATCTTGACATATCTCCCTCATTGATCGCAGTGTCTCCAGGAACGGCATTCAAGGAGCCAGGAACTTTTCTCCCTACACTGTCCATTGAGTTGTCCTCAAAACCAATATACATCCTGCTATATATCCCACATGGAAAGTGCCAGGAGGGAGAAGTGGCGATTATGTTTAGACTTTCTCAGAACTGCTTCAAATCAACTAGATATCTTTGTGCTGTAAATCTCCCAACAGCCAAATGCAAAAGCAGCAAACATCTCGCTGTATGTCCCACATCCAAAGTGCCAAGAGAGAGCTTGCTCTCCCTGTCTTTGAGTACTGTTTTCACTGTCCCGGTTACCTCTTTGCTAACATTCTCTTCAGCGCTGCAGGGAAACCAGGAACCACGTGGAGAAGGCACCCACACTGAAAGTGCCTGGAGGGAACATTGGGGCTTCTTCTCAGTGTCTCTGACATAGGGTTTCACTGTCCCGGGAAAGTCTCTGCTAACACCCTGCAGAGCGCTGTGCCCAATCTACAGAAACGTCTTGCGGTATCTCCTACAGGGAAAGTGCCAGGAGGGAACTGTCCATCTTGTTCTCAGTGTCTCTGAGAATTGCTCTGATTATCCCTGTGACCTCTTTGCTAAGACTCTCCAGAGAGCCGTCCTCAAAACCAACACACATCTTGACATATCTCCCACATTGATCGCAGTGTCTCCAGGAACGGCATTCAAGGAGCCAGGAACTTTTCTCCCTACACTGTCCATTGAGTTGTCCTCAAAACCAATATACATCCTGCTATATCTCCCACATGGAAAGTGCCAGGAGGGAGAAGTGGCGATTATGTTTAGACTTTCTCGGAACTGCTTCAAATCAACTAGATATCTTTGTGCTGTAAATCTCCCAACAGCCAAACGCAAAAGCAGCAAACATCTCGCTGTATGTCCCACATCCAAAGTGCCAAGAGAGAGCTTGCTCTCCCTCTCTTTGAGTACTGTTTTCACTGTCCCGGTTACCTCTTTGCTAACATTGTCTTCAGCGCTGCAGGGAAACCAGGAACCACGTGGAGAAGGCACCCACACTGAAAGTGCCTGGAGGGAACATTGGGGCTTCTTCTCAGTGTCTCTGACATAGGGTTTCACTGTCCCGGGAAAGTCTCTGCTAACACCCTGCAGAGCGCCGTGCCCAATCTACAGAAACGTCTTGCGGTATCTCCTACAGGGAAAGTGCCAGGAGGGAACTGTCCATCTTGTTCTCAGTGTCTCTGAGAATTGCTCTGATTATCCCTGTGACCTCTTTGCTAAGACTCTCCAGAGAGCCGTCCTCAAAACCAACACACATCTTGACATATCTCCCACATTGATCGCAGTGTCTCCAGGAACGGCATTCAAGGAGCCAGGAACTTTTCTCCCTACACTGTCCATTGAGTTGTCCTCAAAACCAATATACATCCTGCTATATCTCCCACATGGAAAGTGCCAGGAGGGAGAAGTGGCGATTATGTTTAGACTTTCTCGGAACTGCTTCAAATCAACTAGATATCTTTGTGCTGTAAATCTCCCAACAGCCAAACGCAAAAGCAGCAAACATCTCGCTGTATGTCCCACATCCAAAGTGCCAAGAGAGAGCTTGCTCTCCCTGTCTTTGAGTACTGTTTTCGCTGTGCCGGTTACCTCTTTGCTAACATTCTCTTCAGCGCTGCAGGGAAACCAGGAACCACGTGGAGAAGGCACCCACACTGAAAGTGCCTGGAGGGAACATTGGGGCTTCTTCTCAGTGTCTCTGACATAGGGTTTCACTGTCCCGGGAAAGTCTCTGCTAACACCCTGCAGAGCGCTGTGCCCAATCTACAGAAACGTCTTGCGGTATCTCCTACAGGGAAAGTGCCAGGAGGGAATTGTCGAGCTTGTTCTCAGTGTCTCTGAGAATTGCTCTGATTATCCCTGTGACCTCTTTGCTAAGACTCTCCAGAGAGCCGTCCTCAAAACAAACACACATCTTGACATATCTCCCACATTGATCGCAGTGTCTCCAGGAACGGCATTCAAGGAGCCAGGAACTTTTCTCCCTACACTGTCCATTGAGTTGTCCTCAAAACCAATATACATCCTGCTATATCTCCCACATGGAAAGTGCCAGGAGGGAGAAGTGGCGATTATGTTTAGACTTTCTCGAACTGCTTCAAATCAACTAGATATCTTTGTGCTGTAAATCTCCCAACAGCCAAACGCAAAAGCAGCAAACATCTCGCTGTATGTCCCACATCCAAAGTGCCAAGAGAGAGCTTGCTCTCCCTCTCTTTGAGTACTGTTTTCACTGTCCCGGTTACCTCTTTGCTAACATTCTCTTCAGCGCTGCAGGGAAACCAGGAACCACGTGGAGAAGGCACCCACACTGAAAGTGCCTGGAGGGAACATTGGGGCTTCTTCTCAGTGTCTCTGACATAGGGTTTCACTGTCCCGGGAAAGTCTCTGCTAACACCCTGCAGAGCGCTGTGCCCAATCTACAGAAACGTCTTGCGGTATCTCCTACAGGGAAAGTGCCAGGAGGGAACTGTCCATCTTGTTCTCAGTGTCTCTGAGAATTGCTCTGATTATCCCTGTGACCTCTTTGCTAAGACTCTCCAGAGAGCCGTCCTCAAAACAAACACACATCTTGACATATCTCCCACATTGATCGCAGTGTCTCCAGGAACGGCATTCAAGGAGCCAGGAACTTTTCTCCCTACACTGTCCATTGAGTTGTCCTCAAAACCAATAGACATCCTGCTATATCTCCCACATGGAAAGTGCCAGGAGGGAGAAGTGGCGATTATGTTTAGACTTTCTCGGAACTGCTTCAAATCAACTAGATATCTTTGTGCTGTAAATCTCCCAACAGCCAAACGCAAAAGCAGCAAACATCTCGCTGTATGTCCCACATCCAAAGTGCCAAGAGAGAGCTTGCTCTCCCTGTCTTTGAGTACTGTTTTCGCTGTGCCGGTTACCTCTTTGCTAACATTCTCTTCAGCGCTGCAGGGAAACCAGGAACCACGTGGAGAAGGCACCCACACTGAAAGTGCCTGGAGGGAACATTGGGGCTTCTTCTCAGTGTCTCTGACATAGGGTTTCACTGTCCCGGGAAAGTCTCTGCTAACACCCTGCAGAGCGCTGTGCCCAATCTACAGAAACGTCTTGCGGTATCTCCTACAGGGAAAGTGCCAGGAGGGAATTGTCGAGCTTGTTCTCAGTGTCTCTGAGAATTGCTCTGATTATCCCTGTGACCTCTTTGCTAAGACTCTCCAGAGAGCCGTCCTCAAAACCAACACACATCTTGACATATCTCCCACATTGATCGCAGTGTCTCCAGGAACGGCATTCAAGGAGCCAGGAACTTTTCTCCCTACACTGTCCATTGAGTTGTCCTCAAAACCAATATACATCCTGCTATATCTCCCACATGGAAAGTGCCAGGAGGGAGAAGTGGCGATTATGTTTAGACTTTCTCGGAACTGCTTCAAATCAACTAGATATCTTTGTGCTGTAAATCTCCCAACAGCCAAACGCAAAAGCAGCAAACATCTCGCTGTATGTCCCACATCCAAAGTGCCAAGAGAGAGCTTGCTCTCCCTCTCTTTGAGTACTGTTTTCGCTGTGCCGGTTACCTCTTTGCTAACATTCTCTTCAGCGCTGCAGGGAAACCAGGAACCACGTGGAGAAGGCACCCACACTGAAAGTGCCTGGAGGGAACATTGGGGCTTCTTCTCAGTGTCTCTGACATAGGGTTTCACTGTCCCGGGAAAGTCTCTGCTAACACCCTGCAGAGCGCTGTGCCCAATCTACAGAAACGTCTTGCGGTATCTCCTACAGGGAAAGTGCCAGGAGGGAATTGTCGAGCTTGTTCTCAGTGTCTCTGAGAATTGCTCTGATTATCCCTGTGACCTCTTTGCTAAGACTCTCCAGAGAGCCGTCCTCAAAACCAACACACATCTTGACATATCTCCCTCATTGATCGCAGTGTCTCCAGGAACGGCATTCAAGGAGCCAGGAACTTTTCTCCCTACACTGTCCATTGAGTTGTCCTCAAAACCAATATACATCCTGCTATATCTCCCACATGGAAAGTGCCAGGAGGGAGAAGTGGGGATTATGTTTAGACTTCCTCGGAACTGCTTCAAATCAACTAGATATCTTTGTGCTGTAAATCTCCCAACAGCCAAACGCAAAAGCAGCAAACATCTCGCTGTATGTCCCACATCCAAAGTGCCAAGAGAGAGCTTGCTCTCCCTGTCTTTGAGTACTGTTTTCGCTGTGCCGGTTACCTCTTTGCTAACATTCTCTTCAGCGCTGCAGGGAAACCAGGAACCACGTGGAGAAGGCACCCACACTGAAAGTGCCTGGAGGGAACATTGGGGCTTCTTCTCAGTGTCTCTGACATAGGGTTTCACTGTCCCGGGAAAGTCTCTGCTAACACCCTGCAGAGCGCTGTGCCCAATCTACAGAAACGTCTTGCGGTATCTCCTACAGGGAAAGTGCCAGGAGGGAACTGTCCATCTTGTTCTCAGTGTCTCTGAGAATTGCTCTGATTATCCCTGTGACCTCTTTGCTAAGACTCTCCAGAGAGCCGTCCTCAAAACCAACACACATCTTGACATATCTCCCTCATTGATCGCAGTGTCTCCAGGAACGGCATTCAAGGAGCCAGGAACTTTTCTCCCTACACTGTCCATTGAGTTGTCCTCAAAACCAATATACATCCTGCTATATCTCCCACATGGAAAGTGCCAGGAGGGAGAAGTGGCGATTATGTTTAGACTTTCTCGGAACTGCTTCAAATCAACTAGATATCTTTGTGCTGTAAATCTCCCAACAGCCAAACGCAAAAGCAGCAAACATCTCGCTGTATGTCCCACATCCAAAGTGCCAAGAGAGAGCTTGCTCTCCCTGTCTTTGAGTACTGTTTTCGCTGTGCCGGTTACCTCTTTGCTAACATTCTCTTCAGCGCTGCAGGGAAACCAGGAACCACGTGGAGAAGGCACCCACACTGAAAGTGCCTGGAGGGAACATTGGGGCTTCTTCTCAGTGTCTCTGACATAGGGTTTCACTGTCCCGGGAAAGTCTCTGCTAACACCCTGCAGAGCGCTGTGCCCAATCTACAGAAACGTCTTGCGGTATCTCCTACAGGGAAAGTGCCAGGAGGGAATTGTCGAGCTTGTTCTCAGTGTCTCTGAGAATTGCTCTGATTATCCCTGTGACCTCTTTGCTAAGACTCTCCAGAGAGCCGTCCTCAAAACAAACACACATCTTGACATATCTCCCACATTGATCGCAGTGTCTCCAGGAACGGCATTCAAGGAGCCAGGAACTTTTCTCCCTACACTGTCCATTGAGTTGTCCTCAAAACCAATATACATCCTGCTATATCTCCCACATGGAAAGTGCCAGGAGGGAGAAGTGGCGATTATGTTTAGACTTTCTCGGAACTGCTTCAAATCAACTAGATATCTTTGTGCTGTAAATCTCCCAACAGCCAAACGCAAAAGCAGCAAACATCTCGCTGTATGTCCCACATCCAAAGTGCCAAGAGAGAGCTTGCTCTCCCTCTCTTTGAGTACTGTTTTCACTGTCCCGGTTACCTCTTTGCTAACATTCTCTTCAGCGCTGCAGGGAAACCAGGAACCACGTGGAGAAGGCACCCACACTGAAAGTGCCTGGAGGGAACATTGGGGCTTCTTCTCAGTGTCTCTGACATAGGGTTTCACTGTCCCGGGAAAGTCTCTGCTAACACCCTGCAGAGCGCTGTGCCCAATCTACAGAAACGTCTTGCGGTATCTCCTACAGGGAAAGTGCCAGGAGGGAACTGTCCATCTTGTTCTCAGTGTCTCTGAGAATTGCTCTGATTATCCCTGTGACCTCTTTGCTAAGACTCTCCAGAGAGCCGTCCTCAAAACAAACACACATCTTGACATATCTCCCACATTGATCGCAGTGTCTCCAGGAACGGCATTCAAGGAGCCAGGAACTTTTCTCCCTACACTGTCCATTGAGTTGTCCTCAAAACCAATATACATCCTGCTATATCTCCCACATGGAAAGTGCCAGGAGGGAGAAGTGGCGATTATGTTTAGACTTTCTCGGAACTGCTTCAAATCAACTAGATATCTTTGTGCTGTAAATCTCCCAACAGCCAAACGCAAAAGCAGCAAACATCTCGCTGTATGTCCCACATCCAAAGTGCCAAGAGAGAGCTTGCTCTCCCTGTCTTTGAGTACTGTTTTCGCTGTGCCGGTTACCTCTTTGCTAACATTGTCTTCAGCGCTGCAGGGAAACCAGGAACCACGTGGAGAAGGCACCCACACTGAAAGTGCCTGGAGGGAACATTGGGGCTTCTTCTCAGTGTCTCTGACATAGGGTTTCACTGTCCCGGGAAAGTCTCTGCTAACACCCTGCAGAGCGCCGTGCCCAATCTACAGAAACGTCTTGCGGTATCTCCTACAGGGAAAGTGCCAGGAGGGAACTGTCCATCTTGTTCTCAGTGTCTCTGAGAATTGCTCTGATTATCCCTGTGACCTCTTTGCTAAGACTCTCCAGAGAGCCGTCCTCAAAACCAACACACATCTTGACATATCTCCCACATTGATCGCAGTGTCTCCAGGAACGGCATTCAAGGAGCCAGGAACTTTTCTCCCTACACTGTCCATTGAGTTGTCCTCAAAACCAATATACATCCTGCTATATCTCCCACATGGAAAGTGCCAGGAGGGAGAAGTGGCGATTATGTTTAGACTTTCTCGGAACTGCTTCAAATCAACTAGATATCTTTGTGCTGTAAATCTCCCAACAGCCAAACGCAAAAGCAGCAAACATCTCGCTGTATGTCCCACATCCAAAGTGCCAAGAGAGAGCTTGCTCTCCCTGTCTTTGAGTACTGTTTTCGCTGTGCCGGTTACCTCTTTGCTAACATTCTCTTCAGCGCTGCAGGGAAACCAGGAACCACGTGGAGAAGGCACCCACACTGAAAGTGCCTGGAGGGAACATTGGGGCTTCTTCTCAGTGTCTCTGACATAGGGTTTCACTGTCCCGGGAAAGTCTCTGCTAACACCCTGCAGAGCGCTGTGCCCAATCTACAGAAACGTCTTGCGGTATCTCCTACAGGGAAAGTGCCAGGAGGGAACTGTCCATCTTGTTCTCAGTGTCTCTGAGAATTGCTCTGATTATCCCTGTGACCTCTTTGCTAAGACTCTCCAGAGAGCCGTCCTCAAAACAAACACACATCTTGACATATCTCCCACATTGATCGCAGTGTCTCCAGGAACGGCATTCAAGGAGCCAGGAACTTTTCTCCCTACACTGTCCATTGAGTTGTCCTCAAAACCAATATACATCCTGCTATATCTCCCACATGGAAAGTGCCAGGAGGGAGAAGTGGCGATTATGTTTAGACTTTCTCGGAACTGCTTCAAATCAACTAGATATCTTTGTGCTGTAAATCTCCCAACAGCCAAACGCAAAAGCAGCAAACATCTCGCTGTATGTCCCACATCCAAAGTGCCAAGAGAGAGCTTGCTCTCCCTGTCTTTGAGTACTGTTTTCGCTGTGCCGGTTACCTCTTTGCTAACATTCTCTTCAGCGCTGCAGGGAAACCAGGAACCACGTGGAGAAGGCACCCACACTGAAAGTGCCTGGAGGGAACATTGGGGCTTCTTCTCAGTGTCTCTGACATAGGGTTTCACTGTCCCGGGAAAGTCTCTGCTAACACCCTGCAGAGCGCTGTGCCCAATCTACAGAAACGTCTTGCGGTATCTCCTACAGGGAAAGTGCCAGGAGGGAACTGTCCATCTTGTTCTCAGTGTCTCTGAGAATTGCTCTGATTATCCCTGTGACCTCTTTGCTAAGACTCTCCAGAGAGCCGTCCTCAAAACAAACACACATCTTGACATATCTCCCACATTGATCGCAGTGTCTCCAGGAACGGCATTCAAGGAGCCAGGAACTTTTCTCCCTACACTGTCCATTGAGTTGTCCTCAAAACCAATATACATCCTGCTATATCTCCCACATGGAAAGTGCCAGGAGGGAGAAGTGGCGATTATGTTTAGACTTTCTCGGAACTGCTTCAAATCAACTAGATATCTTTGTGCTGTAAATCTCCCAACAGCCAAACGCAAAAGCAGCAAACATCTCGCTGTATGTCCCACATCCAAAGTGCCAAGAGAGAGCTTGCTCTCCCTGTCTTTGAGTACTGTTTTCGCTGTGCCGGTTACCTCTTTGCTAACATTCTCTTCAGCGCTGCAGGGAAACCAGGAACCACGTGGAGAAGGCACCCACACTGAAAGTGCCTGGAGGGAACATTGGGGCTTCTTCTCAGTGTCTCTGACATAGGGTTTCACTGTCCCGGGAAAGTCTCTGCTAACACCCTGCAGAGCGCTGTGCCCAATCTACAGAAACGTCTTGCGGTATCTCCTACAGGGAAAGTGCCAGGAGGGAATTGTCGAGCTTGTTCTCAGTGTCTCTGAGAATTGCTCTGATTATCCCTGTGACCTCTTTGCTAAGACTCTCCAGAGAGCCGTCCTCAAAACCAACACACATCTTGACATATCTCCCACATTGATCGCAGTGTCTCCAGGAACGGCATTCAAGGAGCCAGGAACTTTTCTCCCTACACTGTCCATTGAGTTGTCCTCAAAACCAATATACATCCTGCTATATCTCCCACATGGAAAGTGCCAGGAGGGAGAAGTGGCGATTATGTTTAGACTTTCTCGGAACTGCTTCAAATCAACTAGATATCTTTGTGCTGTAAATCTCCCAACAGCCAAACGCAAAAGCAGCAAACATCTCGCTGTATGTCCCACATCCAAAGTGCCAAGAGAGAGCTTGCTCTCCCTCTCTTTGAGTACTGTTTTCGCTGTGCCGGTTACCTCTTTGCTAACATTCTCTTCAGCGCTGCAGGGAAACCAGGAACCACGTGGAGAAGGCACCCACACTGAAAGTGCCTGGAGGGAACATTGGGGCTTCTTCTCAGTGTCTCTGACATAGGGTTTCACTGTCCCGGGAAAGTCTCTGCTAACACCCTGCAGAGCGCTGTGCCCAATCTACAGAAACGTCTTGCGGTATCTCCTACAGGGAAAGTGCCAGGAGGGAATTGTCGAGCTTGTTCTCAGTGTCTCTGAGAATTGCTCTGATTATCCCTGTGACCTCTTTGCTAAGACTCTCCAGAGAGCCGTCCTCAAAACCAACACACATCTTGACATATCTCCCACATTGATCGCAGTGTCTCCAGGAACGGCATTCAAGGAGCCAGGAACTTTTCTCCCTACACTGTCCATTGAGTTGTCCTCAAAACCAATATACATCCTGCTATATCTCCCACATGGAAAGTGCCAGGAGGGAGAAGTGGCGATTATGTTTAGACTTTCTCGGAACTGCTTCAAATCAACTAGATATCTTTGTGCTGTAAATCTCCCAACAGCCAAACGCAAAAGCAGCAAACATCTCGCTGTATGTCCCACATCCAAAGTGCCAAGAGAGAGCTTGCTCTCCCTGTCTTTGAGTACTGTTTTCGCTGTGCCGGTTACCTCTTTGCTAACATTCTCTTCAGCGCTGCAGGGAAACCAGGAACCACGTGGAGAAGGCACCCACACTGAAAGTGCCTGGAGGGAACATTGGGGCTTCTTCTCAGTGTCTCTGACATAGGGTTTCACTGTCCCGGGAAAGTCTCTGCTAACACCCTGCAGAGCGCTGTGCCCAATCTACAGAAACGTCTTGCGGTATCTCCTACAGGGAAAGTGCCAGGAGGGAACTGTCCATCTTGTTCTCAGTGTCTCTGAGAATTGCTCTGATTATCCCTGTGACCTCTTTGCTAAGACTCTCCAGAGAGCCGTCCTCAAAACCAACACACATCTTGACATATCTCCCTCATTGATCGCAGTGTCTCCAGGAACGGCATTCAAGGAGCCAGGAACTTTTCTCCCTACACTGTCCATTGAGTTGTCCTCAAAACCAATATACATCCTGCTATATCTCCCACATGGAAAGTGCCAGGAGGGAGAAGTGGCGATTATGTTTAGACTTTCTCGGAACTGCTTCAAATCAACTAGATATCTTTGTGCTGTAAATCTCCCAACAGCCAAACGCAAAAGCAGCAAACATCTCGCTGTATGTCCCACATCCAAAGTGCCAAGAGAGAGCTTGCTCTCCCTCTCTTTGAGTACTGTTTTCGCTGTGCCGGTTACCTCTTTGCTAACATTCTCTTCAGCGCTGCAGGGAAACCAGGAACCACGTGGAGAAGGCACCCACACTGAAAGTGCCTGGAGGGAACATTGGGGCTTCTTCTCAGTGTCTCTGACATAGGGTTTCACTGTCCCGGGAAAGTCTCTGCTAACACCCTGCAGAGCGCTGTGCCCAATCTACAGAAACGTCTTGCGGTATCTCCTACAGGGAAAGTGCCAGGAGGGAATTGTCGAGCTTGTTCTCAGTGTCTCTGAGAATTGCTCTGATTATCCCTGTGACCTCTTTGCTAAGACTCTCCAGAGAGCCGTCCTCAAAACAAACACACATCTTGACATATCTCCCACATTGATCGCAGTGTCTCCAGGAACGGCATTCAAGGAGCCAGGAACTTTTCTCCCTACACTGTCCATTGAGTTGTCCTCAAAACCAATATACATCCTGCTATATCTCCCACATGGAAAGTGCCAGGAGGGAGAAGTGGCGATTATGTTTAGACTTTCTCGGAACTGCTTCAAATCAACTAGATATCTTTGTGCTGTAAATCTCCCAACAGCCAAACGCAAAAGCAGCAAACATCTCGCTGTATGTCCCACATCCAAAGTGCCAAGAGAGAGCTTGCTCTCCCTGTCTTTGAGTACTGTTTTCACTGTCCCGGTTACCTCTTTGCTAACATTCTCTTCAGCGCTGCAGGGAAACCAGGAACCACGTGGAGAAGGCACCCACACTGAAAGTGCCTGGAGGGAACATTGGGGCTTCTTCTCAGTGTCTCTGACATAGGGTTTCACTGTCCCGGGAAAGTCTCTGCTAACACCCTGCAGAGCGCTGTGCCCAATCTACAGAAACGTCTTGCGGTATCTCCTACAGGGAAAGTGCCAGGAGGGAACTGTCCATCTTGTTCTCAGTGTCTCTGAGAATTGCTCTGATTATCCCTGTGACCTCTTTGCTAAGACTCTCCAGAGAGCCGTCCTCAAAACAAACACACATCTTGACATATCTCCCACATTGATCGCAGTGTCTCCAGGAACGGCATTCAAGGAGCCAGGAACTTTTCTCCCTACACTGTCCATTGAGTTGTCCTCAAAACCAATAGACATCCTGCTATATCTCCCACATGGAAAGTGCCAGGAGGGAGAAGTGGCGATTATGTTTAGACTTTCTCGGAACTGCTTCAAATCAACTAGATATCTTTGTGCTGTAAATCTCCCAACAGCCAAACGCAAAAGCAGCAAACATCTCGCTGTATGTCCCACATCCAAAGTGCCAAGAGAGAGCTTGCTCTCCCTCTCTTTGAGTACTGTTTTCACTGTCCCGGTTACCTCTTTGCTAACATTCTCTTCAGCGCTGCAGGGAAACCAGGAACCACGTGGAGAAGGCACCCACACTGAAAGTGCCTGGAGGGAACATTGGGGCTTCTTCTCAGTGTCTCTGACATAGGGTTTCACTGTCCCGGGAAAGTCTCTGCTAACACCCTGCAGAGCGCCGTGCCCAATCTACAGAAACGTCTTGCGGTATCTCCTACAGGGAAAGTGCCAGGAGGGAACTGTCCATCTTGTTCTCAGTGTCTCTGAGAATTGCTCTGATTATCCCTGTGACCTCTTTGCTAAGACTCTCCAGAGAGCCGTCCTCAAAACCAACACACATCTTGACATATCTCCCTCATTGATCGCAGTGTCTCCAGGAACGGCATTCAAGGAGCCAGGAACTTTTCTCCCTACACTGTCCATTGAGTTGTCCTCAAAACCAATATACATCCTGCTATATCTCCCACATGGAAAGTGCCAGGAGGGAGAAGTGGCGATTATGTTTAGACTTTCTCGGAACTGCTTCAAATCAACTAGATATCTTTGTGCTGTAAATCTCCCAACAGCCAAACGCAAAAGCAGCAAACATCTCGCTGTATGTCCCACATCCAAAGTGCCAAGAGAGAGCTTGCTCTCCCTGTCTTTGAGTACTGTTTTCGCTGTGCCGGTTACCTCTTTGCTAACATTCTCTTCAGCGCTGCAGGGAAACCAGGAACCACGTGGAGAAGGCACCCACACTGAAAGTGCCTGGAGGGAACATTGGGGCTTCTTCTCAGTGTCTCTGACATAGGGTTTCACTGTCCCGGGAAAGTCTCTGCTAACACCCTGCAGAGCGCTGTGCCCAATCTACAGAAACGTCTTGCGGTATCTCCTACAGGGAAAGTGCCAGGAGGGAACTGTCCATCTTGTTCTCAGTGTCTCTGAGAATTGCTCTGATTATCCCTGTGACCTCTTTGCTAAGACTCTCCAGAGAGCCGTCCTCAAAACAAACACACATCTTGACATATCTCCCACATTGATCGCAGTGTCTCCAGGAACGGCATTCAAGGAGCCAGGAACTTTTCTCCCTACACTGTCCATTGAGTTGTCCTCAAAACCAATATACATCCTGCTATATCTCCCACATGGAAAGTGCCAGGAGGGAGAAGTGGGGATTATGTTTAGACTTCCTCGGAACTGCTTCAAATCAACTAGATATCTTTGTGCTGTAAATCTCCCAACAGCCAAACGCAAAAGCAGCAAACGTCTCGCTGTATGTCCCACATCCAAAGTGCCAAGAGAGAGCTTGCTCTCCCTCTCTTTGAGTACTGTTTTCACTGTCCCGGTTACCTCTTTGCTAACATTCTCTTCAGCGCTGCAGGGAAACCAGGAACCACGTGGAGAAGGCACCCACACTGAAAGTGCCTGGAGGGAACATTGGGGCTTCTTCTCAGTGTCTCTGACATAGGGTTTCACTGTCCCGGGAAAGTCTCTGCTAACACCCTGCAGAGCGCCGTGCCCAATCTACAGAAACGTCTTGCGGTATCTCCTACAGGGAAAGTGCCAGGAGGGAACTGTCCATCTTGTTCTCAGTGTCTCTGAGAATTGCTCTGATTATCCCTGTGACCTCTTTGCTAAGACTCTCCAGAGAGCCGTCCTCAAAACCAACACACATCTTGACATATCTCCCTCATTGATCGCAGTGTCTCCAGGAACGGCATTCAAGGAGCCAGGAACTTTTCTCCCTACACTGTCCATTGAGTTGTCCTCAAAACCAATATACATCCTGCTATATCTCCCACATGGAAAGTGCCAGGAGGGAGAAGTGGCGATTATGTTTAGACTTTCTCGGAACTGCTTCAAATCAACTAGATATCTTTGTGCTGTAAATCTCCCAACAGCCAAACGCAAAAGCAGCAAACATCTCGCTGTATGTCCCACATCCAAAGTGCCAAGAGAGAGCTTGCTCTCCCTGTCTTTGAGTACTGTTTTCGCTGTGCCGGTTACCTCTTTGCTAACATTCTCTTCAGCGCTGCAGGGAAACCAGGAACCACGTGGAGAAGGCACCCACACTGAAAGTGCCTGGAGGGAACATTGGGGCTTCTTCTCAGTGTCTCTGACATAGGGTTTCACTGTCCCGGGAAAGTCTCTGCTAACACCCTGCAGAGCGCTGTGCCCAATCTACAGAAACGTCTTGCGGTATCTCCTACAGGGAAAGTGCCAGGAGGGAACTGTCCATCTTGTTCTCAGTGTCTCTGAGAATTGCTCTGATTATCCCTGTGACCTCTTTGCTAAGACTCTCCAGAGAGCCGTCCTCAAAACAAACACACATCTTGACATATCTCCCACATTGATCGCAGTGTCTCCAGGAACGGCATTCAAGGAGCCAGGAACTTTTCTCCCTACACTGTCCATTGAGTTGTCCTCAAAACCAATATACATCCTGCTATATCTCCCACATGGAAAGTGCCAGGAGGGAGAAGTGGCGATTATGTTTAGACTTTCTCGAACTGCTTCAAATCAACTAGATATCTTTGTGCTGTAAATCTCCCAACAGCCAAACGCAAAAGCAGCAAACATCTCGCTGTATGTCCCACATCCAAAGTGCCAAGAGAGAGCTTGCTCTCCCTCTCTTTGAGTACTGTTTTCGCTGTGCCGGTTACCTCTTTGCTAACATTCTCTTCAGCGCTGCAGGGAAACCAGGAACCACGTGGAGAAGGCACCCACACTGAAAGTGCCTGGAGGGAACATTGGGGCTTCTTCTCAGTGTCTCTGACATAGGGTTTCACTGTCCCGGGAAAGTCTCTGCTAACACCCTGCAGAGCGCTGTGCCCAATCTACAGAAACGTCTTGCGGTATCTCCTACAGGGAAAGTGCCAGGAGGGAATTGTCGAGCTTGTTCTCAGTGTCTCTGAGAATTGCTCTGATTATCCCTGTGACCTCTTTGCTAAGACTCTCCAGAGAGCCGTCCTCAAAACAAACACACATCTTGACATATCTCCCACATTGATCGCAGTGTCTCCAGGAACGGCATTCAAGGAGCCAGGAACTTTTCTCCCTACACTGTCCATTGAGTTGTCCTCAAAACCAATATACATCCTGCTATATCTCCCACATGGAAAGTGCCAGGAGGGAGAAGTGGCGATTATGTTTAGACTTTCTCGAACTGCTTCAAATCAACTAGATATCTTTGTGCTGTAAATCTCCCAACAGCCAAACGCAAAAGCAGCAAACATCTCGCTGTATGTCCCACATCCAAAGTGCCAAGAGAGAGCTTGCTCTCCCTCTCTTTGAGTACTGTTTTCACTGTCCCGGTTACCTCTTTGCTAACATTCTCTTCAGCGCTGCAGGGAAACCAGGAACCACGTGGAGAAGGCACCCACACTGAAAGTGCCTGGAGGGAACATTGGGGCTTCTTCTCAGTGTCTCTGACATAGGGTTTCACTGTCCCGGGAAAGTCTCTGCTAACACCCTGCAGAGCGCTGTGCCCAATCTACAGAAACGTCTTGCGGTATCTCCTACAGGGAAAGTGCCAGGAGGGAACTGTCCATCTTGTTCTCAGTGTCTCTGAGAATTGCTCTGATTATCCCTGTGACCTCTTTGCTAAGACTCTCCAGAGAGCCGTCCTCAAAACAAACACACATCTTGACATATCTCCCACATTGATCGCAGTGTCTCCAGGAACGGCATTCAAGGAGCCAGGAACTTTTCTCCCTACACTGTCCATTGAGTTGTCCTCAAAACCAATATACATCCTGCTATATCTCCCACATGGAAAGTGCCAGGAGGGAGAAGTGGCGATTATGTTTAGACTTTCTCGGAACTGCTTCAAATCAACTAGATATCTTTGTGCTGTAAATCTCCCAACAGCCAAACGCAAAAGCAGCAAACATCTCGCTGTATGTCCCACATCCAAAGTGCCAAGAGAGAGCTTGCTCTCCCTGTCTTTGAGTACTGTTTTCGCTGTGCCGGTTACCTCTTTGCTAACATTCTCTTCAGCGCTGCAGGGAAACCAGGAACCACGTGGAGAAGGCACCCACACTGAAAGTGCCTGGAGGGAACATTGGGGCTTCTTCTCAGTGTCTCTGACATAGGGTTTCACTGTCCCGGGAAAGTCTCTGCTAACACCCTGCAGAGCGCTGTGCCCAATCTACAGAAACGTCTTGCGGTATCTCCTACAGGGAAAGTGCCAGGAGGGAATTGTCGAGCTTGTTCTCAGTGTCTCTGAGAATTGCTCTGATTATCCCTGTGACCTCTTTGCTAAGACTCTCCAGAGAGCCGTCCTCAAAACCAACACACATCTTGACATATCTCCCACATTGATCGCAGTGTCTCCAGGAACGGCATTCAAGGAGCCAGGAACTTTTCTCCCTACACTGTCCATTGAGTTGTCCTCAAAACCAATATACATCCTGCTATATCTCCCACATGGAAAGTGCCAGGAGGGAGAAGTGGCGATTATGTTTAGACTTTCTCGGAACTGCTTCAAATCAACTAGATATCTTTGTGCTGTAAATCTCCCAACAGCCAAACGCAAAAGCAGCAAACATCTCGCTGTATGTCCCACATCCAAAGTGCCAAGAGAGAGCTTGCTCTCCCTCTCTTTGAGTACTGTTTTCGCTGTGCCGGTTACCTCTTTGCTAACATTCTCTTCAGCGCTGCAGGGAAACCAGGAACCACGTGGAGAAGGCACCCACACTGAAAGTGCCTGGAGGGAACATTGGGGCTTCTTCTCAGTGTCTCTGACATAGGGTTTCACTGTCCCGGGAAAGTCTCTGCTAACACCCTGCAGAGCGCTGTGCCCAATCTACAGAAACGTCTTGCGGTATCTCCTACAGGGAAAGTGCCAGGAGGGAATTGTCGAGCTTGTTCTCAGTGTCTCTGAGAATTGCTCTGATTATCCCTGTGACCTCTTTGCTAAGACTCTCCAGAGAGCCGTCCTCAAAACCAACACACATCTTGACATATCTCCCACATTGATCGCAGTGTCTCCAGGAACGGCATTCAAGGAGCCAGGAACTTTTCTCCCTACACTGTCCATTGAGTTGTCCTCAAAACCAATATACATCCTGCTATATCTCCCACATGGAAAGTGCCAGGAGGGAGAAGTGGCGATTATGTTTAGACTTTCTCGGAACTGCTTCAAATCAACTAGATATCTTTGTGCTGTAAATCTCCCAACAGCCAAACGCAAAAGCAGCAAACATCTCGCTGTATGTCCCACATCCAAAGTGCCAAGAGAGAGCTTGCTCTCCCTGTCTTTGAGTACTGTTTTCGCTGTGCCGGTTACCTCTTTGCTAACATTCTCTTCAGCGCTGCAGGGAAACCAGGAACCACGTGGAGAAGGCACCCACACTGAAAGTGCCTGGAGGGAACATTGGGGCTTCTTCTCAGTGTCTCTGACATAGGGTTTCACTGTCCCGGGAAAGTCTCTGCTAACACCCTGCAGAGCGCTGTGCCCAATCTACAGAAACGTCTTGCGGTATCTCCTACAGGGAAAGTGCCAGGAGGGAATTGTCGAGCTTGTTCTCAGTGTCTCTGAGAATTGCTCTGATTATCCCTGTGACCTCTTTGCTAAGACTCTCCAGAGAGCCGTCCTCAAAACCAACACACATCTTGACATATCTCCCTCATTGATCGCAGTGTCTCCAGGAACGGCATTCAAGGAGCCAGGAACTTTTCTCCCTACACTGTCCATTGAGTTGTCCTCAAAACCAATATACATCCTGCTATATCTCCCACATGGAAAGTGCCAGGAGGGAGAAGTGGCGATTATGTTTAGACTTTCTCGGAACTGCTTCAAATCAACTAGATATCTTTGTGCTGTAAATCTCCCAACAGCCAAACGCAAAAGCAGCAAACATCTCGCTGTATGTCCCACATCCAAAGTGCCAAGAGAGAGCTTGCTCTCCCTGTCTTTGAGTACTGTTTTCGCTGTGCCGGTTACCTCTTTGCTAACATTCTCTTCAGCGCTGCAGGGAAACCAGGAACCACGTGGAGAAGGCACCCACAGTGAAAGTGCCTGGAGGGAACATTGGGGCTTCTTCTCAGTGTCTCTGACATAGGGTTTCACTGTCCCGGGAAAGTCTCTGCTAACACCCTGCAGAGCGCTGTGCCCAATCTACAGAAACGTCTTGCGGTATCTCCTACAGGGAAAGTGCCAGGAGGGAATTGTCGAGCTTGTTCTCAGTGTCTCTGAGAATTGCTCTGATTATCCCTGTGACCTCTTTGCTAAGACTCTCCAGAGAGCCGTCCTCAAAACAAACACACATCTTGACATATCTCCCACATTGATCGCAGTGTCTCCAGGAACGGCATTCAAGGAGCCAGGAACTTTTCTCCCTACACTGTCCATTGAGTTGTCCTCAAAACCAATATACATCCTGCTATATCTCCCACATGGAAAGTGCCAGGAGGGAGAAGTGGCGATTATGTTTAGACTTTCTCGAACTGCTTCAAATCAACTAGATATCTTTGTGCTGTAAATCTCCCAACAGCCAAACGCAAAAGCAGCAAACATCTCGCTGTATGTCCCACATCCAAAGTGCCAAGAGAGAGCTTGCTCTCCCTGTCTTTGAGTACTGTTTTCGCTGTGCCGGTTACCTCTTTGCTAACATTCTCTTCAGCGCTGCAGGGAAACCAGGAACCACGTGGAGAAGGCACCCACACTGAAAGTGCCTGGAGGGAACATTGGGGCTTCTTCTCAGTGTCTCTGACATAGGGTTTCACTGTCCCGGGAAAGTCTCTGCTAACACCCTGCAGAGCGCTGTGCCCAATCTACAGAAACGTCTTGCGGTATCTCCTACAGGGAAAGTGCCAGGAGGGAATTGTCGAGCTTGTTCTCAGTGTCTCTGAGAATTGCTCTGATTATCCCTGTGACCTCTTTGCTAAGACTCTCCAGAGAGCCGTCCTCAAAACCAACACACATCTTGACATATCTCCCACATTGATCGCAGTGTCTCCAGGAACGGCATTCAAGGAGCCAGGAACTTTTCTCCCTACACTGTCCATTGAGTTGTCCTCAAAACCAATATACATCCTGCTATATCTCCCACATGGAAAGTGCCAGGAGGGAGAAGTGGCGATTATGTTTAGACTTTCTCGGAACTGCTTCAAATCAACTAGATATCTTTGTGCTGTAAATCTCCCAACAGCCAAACGCAAAAGCAGCAAACATCTCGCTGTATGTCCCACATCCAAAGTGCCAAGAGAGAGCTTGCTCTCCCTCTCTTTGAGTACTGTTTTCGCTGTGCCGGTTACCTCTTTGCTAACATTCTCTTCAGCGCTGCAGGGAAACCAGGAACCACGTGGAGAAGGCACCCACACTGAAAGTGCCTGGAGGGAACATTGGGGCTTCTTCTCAGTGTCTCTGACATAGGGTTTCACTGTCCCGGGAAAGTCTCTGCTAACACCCTGCAGAGCGCTGTGCCCAATCTACAGAAACGTCTTGCGGTATCTCCTACAGGGAAAGTGCCAGGAGGGAATTGTCGAGCTTGTTCTCAGTGTCTCTGAGAATTGCTCTGATTATCCCTGTGACCTCTTTGCTAAGACTCTCCAGAGAGCCGTCCTCAAAACCAACACACATCTTGACATATCTCCCACATTGATCGCAGTGTCTCCAGGAACGGCATTCAAGGAGCCAGGAACTTTTCTCCCTACACTGTCCATTGAGTTGTCCTCAAAACCAATATACATCCTGCTATATCTCCCACATGGAAAGTGCCAGGAGGGAGAAGTGGCGATTATGTTTAGACTTTCTCGGAACTGCTTCAAATCAACTAGATATCTTTGTGCTGTAAATCTCCCAACAGCCAAACGCAAAAGCAGCAAACATCTCGCTGTATGTCCCACATCCAAAGTGCCAAGAGAGAGCTTGCTCTCCCTGTCTTTGAGTACTGTTTTCGCTGTGCCGGTTACCTCTTTGCTAACATTCTCTTCAGCGCTGCAGGGAAACCAGGAACCACGTGGAGAAGGCACCCACACTGAAAGTGCCTGGAGGGAACATTGGGGCTTCTTCTCAGTGTCTCTGACATAGGGTTTCACTGTCCCGGGAAAGTCTCTGCTAACACCCTGCAGAGCGCTGTGCCCAATCTACAGAAACGTCTTGCGGTATCTCCTACAGGGAAAGTGCCAGGAGGGAATTGTCGAGCTTGTTCTCAGTGTCTCTGAGAATTGCTCTGATTATCCCTGTGACCTCTTTGCTAAGACTCTCCAGAGAGCCGTCCTCAAAACCAACACACATCTTGACATATCTCCCTCATTGATCGCAGTGTCTCCAGGAACGGCATTCAAGGAGCCAGGAACTTTTCTCCCTACACTGTCCATTGAGTTGTCCTCAAAACCAATATACATCCTGCTATATCTCCCACATGGAAAGTGCCAGGAGGGAGAAGTGGCGATTATGTTTAGACTTTCTCGGAACTGCTTCAAATCAACTAGATATCTTTGTGCTGTAAATCTCCCAACAGCCAAACGCAAAAGCAGCAAACATCTCGCTGTATGTCCCACATCCAAAGTGCCAAGAGAGAGCTTGCTCTCCCTGTCTTTGAGTACTGTTTTCGCTGTGCCGGTTACCTCTTTGCTAACATTCTCTTCAGCGCTGCAGGGAAACCAGGAACCACGTGGAGAAGGCACCCACACTGAAAGTGCCTGGAGGGAACATTGGGGCTTCTTCTCAGTGTCTCTGACATAGGGTTTCACTGTCCCGGGAAAGTCTCTGCTAACACCCTGCAGAGCGCTGTGCCCAATCTACAGAAACGTCTTGCGGTATCTCCTACAGGGAAAGTGCCAGGAGGGAACTGTCCATCTTGTTCTCAGTGTCTCTGAGAATTGCTCTGATTATCCCTGTGACCTCTTTGCTAAGACTCTCCAGAGAGCCGTCCTCAAAACAAACACACATCTTGACATATCTCCCACATTGATCGCAGTGTCTCCAGGAACGGCATTCAAGGAGCCAGGAACTTTTCTCCCTACACTGTCCATTGAGTTGTCCTCAAAACCAATATACATCCTGCTATATCTCCCACATGGAAAGTGCCAGGAGGGAGAAGTGGCGATTATGTTTAGACTTTCTCGGAACTGCTTCAAATCAACTAGATATCTTTGTGCTGTAAATCTCCCAACAGCCAAACGCAAAAGCAGCAAACATCTCGCTGTATGTCCCACATCCAAAGTGCCAAGAGAGAGCTTGCTCTCCCTGTCTTTGAGTACTGTTTTCGCTGTGCCGGTTACCTCTTTGCTAACATTCTCTTCAGCGCTGCAGGGAAACCAGGAACCACGTGGAGAAGGCACCCACACTGAAAGTGCCTGGAGGGAACATTGGGGCTTCTTCTCAGTGTCTCTGACATAGGGTTTCACTGTCCCGGGAAAGTCTCTGCTAACACCCTGCAGAGCGCTGTGCCCAATCTACAGAAACGTCTTGCGGTATCTCCTACAGGGAAAGTGCCAGGAGGGAATTGTCGAGCTTGTTCTCAGTGTCTCTGAGAATTGCTCTGATTATCCCTGTGACCTCTTTGCTAAGACTCTCCAGAGAGCCGTCCTCAAAACAAACACACATCTTGACATATCTCCCACATTGATCGCAGTGTCTCCAGGAACGGCATTCAAGGAGCCAGGAACTTTTCTCCCTACACTGTCCATTGAGTTGTCCTCAAAACCAATATACATCCTGCTATATCTCCCACATGGAAAGTGCCAGGAGGGAGAAGTGGCGATTATGTTTAGACTTTCTCGAACTGCTTCAAATCAACTAGATATCTTTGTGCTGTAAATCTCCCAACAGCCAAACGCAAAAGCAGCAAACATCTCGCTGTATGTCCCACATCCAAAGTGCCAAGAGAGAGCTTGCTCTCCCTCTCTTTGAGTACTGTTTTCACTGTCCCGGTTACCTCTTTGCTAACATTCTCTTCAGCGCTGCAGGGAAACCAGGAACCACGTGGAGAAGGCACCCACACTGAAAGTGCCTGGAGGGAACATTGGGGCTTCTTCTCAGTGTCTCTGACATAGGGTTTCACTGTCCCGGGAAAGTCTCTGCTAACACCCTGCAGAGCGCTGTGCCCAATCTACAGAAACGTCTTGCGGTATCTCCTACAGGGAAAGTGCCAGGAGGGAACTGTCCATCTTGTTCTCAGTGTCTCTGAGAATTGCTCTGATTATCCCTGTGACCTCTTTGCTAAGACTCTCCAGAGAGCCGTCCTCAAAACCAACACACATCTTGACATATCTCCCTCATTGATCGCAGTGTCTCCAGGAACGGCATTCAAGGAGCCAGGAACTTTTCTCCCTACACTGTCCATTGAGTTGTCCTCAAAACCAATATACATCCTGCTATATCTCCCACATGGAAAGTGCCAGGAGGGAGAAGTGGCGATTATGTTTAGACTTTCTCGGAACTGCTTCAAATCAACTAGATATCTTTGTGCTGTAAATCTCCCAACAGCCAAACGCAAAAGCAGCAAACATCTCGCTGTATGTCCCACATCCAAAGTGCCAAGAGAGAGCTTGCTCTCCCTGTCTTTGAGTACTGTTTTCGCTGTGCCGGTTACCTCTTTGCTAACATTCTCTTCAGCGCTGCAGGGAAACCAGGAACCACGTGGAGAAGGCACCCACACTGAAAGTGCCTGGAGGGAACATTGGGGCTTCTTCTCAGTGTCTCTGACATAGGGTTTCACTGTCCCGGGAAAGTCTCTGCTAACACCCTGCAGAGCGCTGTGCCCAATCTACAGAAACGTCTTGCGGTATCTCCTACAGGGAAAGTGCCAGGAGGGAACTGTCCATCTTGTTCTCAGTGTCTCTGAGAATTGCTCTGATTATCCCTGTGACCTCTTTGCTAAGACTCTCCAGAGAGCCGTCCTCAAAACAAACACACATCTTGACATATCTCCCACATTGATCGCAGTGTCTCCAGGAACGGCATTCAAGGAGCCAGGAACTTTTCTCCCTACACTGTCCATTGAGTTGTCCTCAAAACCAATATACATCCTGCTATATCTCCCACATGGAAAGTGCCAGGAGGGAGAAGTGGCGATTATGTTTAGACTTTCTCGGAACTGCTTCAAATCAACTAGATATCTTTGTGCTGTAAATCTCCCAACAGCCAAACGCAAAAGCAGCAAACATCTCGCTGTATGTCCCACATCCAAAGTGCCAAGAGAGAGCTTGCTCTCCCTGTCTTTGAGTACTGTTTTCGCTGTGCCGGTTACCTCTTTGCTAACATTCTCTTCAGCGCTGCAGGGAAACCAGGAACCACGTGGAGAAGGCACCCACACTGAAAGTGCCTGGAGGGAACATTGGGGCTTCTTCTCAGTGTCTCTGACATAGGGTTTCACTGTCCCGGGAAAGTCTCTGCTAACACCCTGCAGAGCGCTGTGCCCAATCTACAGAAACGTCTTGCGGTATCTCCTACAGGGAAAGTGCCAGGAGGGAATTGTCGAGCTTGTTCTCAGTGTCTCTGAGAATTGCTCTGATTATCCCTGTGACCTCTTTGCTAAGACTCTCCAGAGAGCCGTCCTCAAAACAAACACACATCTTGACATATCTCCCACATTGATCGCAGTGTCTCCAGGAACGGCATTCAAGGAGCCAGGAACTTTTCTCCCTACACTGTCCATTGAGTTGTCCTCAAAACCAATATACATCCTGCTATATCTCCCACATGGAAAGTGCCAGGAGGGAGAAGTGGCGATTATGTTTAGACTTTCTCGGAACTGCTTCAAATCAACTAGATATCTTTGTGCTGTAAATCTCCCAACAGCCAAACGCAAAAGCAGCAAACATCTCGCTGTATGTCCCACATCCAAAGTGCCAAGAGAGAGCTTGCTCTCCCTCTCTTTGAGTACTGTTTTCGCTGTGCCGGTTACCTCTTTGCTAACATTCTCTTCAGCGCTGCAGGGAAACCAGGAACCACGTGGAGAAGGCACCCACACTGAAAGTGCCTGGAGGGAACATTGGGGCTTCTTCTCAGTGTCTCTGACATAGGGTTTCACTGTCCCGGGAAAGTCTCTGCTAACACCCTGCAGAGCGCTGTGCCCAATCTACAGAAACGTCTTGCGGTATCTCCTACAGGGAAAGTGCCAGGAGGGAATTGTCGAGCTTGTTCTCAGTGTCTCTGAGAATTGCTCTGATTATCCCTGTGACCTCTTTGCTAAGACTCTCCAGAGAGCCGTCCTCAAAACCAACACACATCTTGACATATCTCCCACATTGATCGCAGTGTCTCCAGGAACGGCATTCAAGGAGCCAGGAACTTTTCTCCCTACACTGTCCATTGAGTTGTCCTCAAAACCAATATACATCCTGCTATATCTCCCACATGGAAAGTGCCAGGAGGGAGAAGTGGCGATTATGTTTAGACTTTCTCGGAACTGCTTCAAATCAACTAGATATCTTTGTGCTGTAAATCTCCCAACAGCCAAACGCAAAAGCAGCAAACATCTCGCTGTATGTCCCACATCCAAAGTGCCAAGAGAGAGCTTGCTCTCCCTGTCTTTGAGTACTGTTTTCGCTGTGCCGGTTACCTCTTTGCTAACATTCTCTTCAGCGCTGCAGGGAAACCAGGAACCACGTGGAGAAGGCACCCACACTGAAAGTGCCTGGAGGGAACATTGGGGCTTCTTCTCAGTGTCTCTGACATAGGGTTTCACTGTCCCGGGAAAGTCTCTGCTAACACCCTGCAGAGCGCTGTGCCCAATCTACAGAAACGTCTTGCGGTATCTCCTACAGGGAAAGTGCCAGGAGGGAACTGTCCATCTTGTTCTCAGTGTCTCTGAGAATTGCTCTGATTATCCCTGTGACCTCTTTGCTAAGACTCTCCAGAGAGCCGTCCTCAAAACCAACACACATCTTGACATATCTCCCACATTGATCGCAGTGTCTCCAGGAACGGCATTCAAGGAGCCAGGAACTTTTCTCCCTACACTGTCCATTGAGTTGTCCTCAAAACCAATATACATCCTGCTATATCTCCCACATGGAAAGTGCCAGGAGGGAGAAGTGGCGATTATGTTTAGACTTTCTCGGAACTGCTTCAAATCAACTAGATATCTTTGTGCTGTAAATCTCCCAACAGCCAAACGCAAAAGCAGCAAACATCTCGCTGTATGTCCCACATCCAAAGTGCCAAGAGAGAGCTTGCTCTCCCTCTCTTTGAGTACTGTTTTCACTGTCCCGGTTACCTCTTTGCTAACATTCTCTTCAGCGCTGCAGGGAAACCAGGAACCACGTGGAGAAGGCACCCACACTGAAAGTGCCTGGAGGGAACATTGGGGCTTCTTCTCAGTGTCTCTGACATAGGGTTTCACTGTCCCGGGAAAGTCTCTGCTAACACCCTGCAGAGCGCCGTGCCCAATCTACAGAAACGTCTTGCGGTATCTCCTACAGGGAAAGTGCCAGGAGGGAACTGTCCATCTTGTTCTCAGTGTCTCTGAGAATTGCTCTGATTATCCCTGTGACCTCTTTGCTAAGACTCTCCAGAGAGCCGTCCTCAAAACCAACACACATCTTGACATATCTCCCTCATTGATCGCAGTGTCTCCAGGAACGGCATTCAAGGAGCCAGGAACTTTTCTCCCTACACTGTCCATTGAGTTGTCCTCAAAACCAATATACATCCTGCTATATCTCCCACATGGAAAGTGCCAGGAGGGAGAAGTGGCGATTATGTTTAGACTTTCTCGGAACTGCTTCAAATCAACTAGATATCTTTGTGCTGTAAATCTCCCAACAGCCAAACGCAAAAGCAGCAAACATCTCGCTGTATGTCCCACATCCAAAGTGCCAAGAGAGAGCTTGCTCTCCCTCTCTTTGAGTACTGTTTTCGCTGTGCCGGTTACCTCTTTGCTAACATTCTCTTCAGCGCTGCAGGGAAACCAGGAACCACGTGGAGAAGGCACCCACACTGAAAGTGCCTGGAGGGAACATTGGGGCTTCTTCTCAGTGTCTCTGACATAGGGTTTCACTGTCCCGGGAAAGTCTCTGCTAACACCCTGCAGAGCGCTGTGCCCAATCTACAGAAACGTCTTGCGGTATCTCCTACAGGGAAAGTGCCAGGAGGGAACTGTCCATCTTGTTCTCAGTGTCTCTGAGAATTGCTCTGATTATCCCTGTGACCTCTTTGCTAAGACTCTCCAGAGAGCCGTCCTCAAAACCAACACACATCTTGACATATCTCCCACATTGATCGCAGTGTCTCCAGGAACGGCATTCAAGGAGCCAGGAACTTTTCTCCCTACACTGTCCATTGAGTTGTCCTCAAAACCAATATACATCCTGCTATATCTCCCACATGGAAAGTGCCAGGAGGGAGAAGTGGGGATTATGTTTAGACTTCCTCGGAACTGCTTCAAATCAACTAGATATCTTTGTGCTGTAAATCTCCCAACAGCCAAACGCAAAAGCAGCAAACATCTCGCTGTATGTCCCACATCCAAAGTGCCAAGAGAGAGCTTGCTCTCCCTCTCTTTGAGTACTGTTTTCACTGTCCCGGTTACCTCTTTGCTAACATTCTCTTCAGCGCTGCAGGGAAACCAGGAACCACGTGGAGAAGGCACCCACACTGAAAGTGCCTGGAGGGAACATTGGGGCTTCTTCTCAGTGTCTCTGACATAGGGTTTCACTGTCCCGGGAAAGTCTCTGCTAACACCCTGCAGAGCGCCGTGCCCAATCTACAGAAACGTCTTGCGGTATCTCCTACAGGGAAAGTGCCAGGAGGGAACTGTCCATCTTGTTCTCAGTGTCTCTGAGAATTGCTCTGATTATCCCTGTGACCTCTTTGCTAAGACTCTCCAGAGAGCCGTCCTCAAAACCAACACACATCTTGACATATCTCCCTCATTGATCGCAGTGTCTCCAGGAACGGCATTCAAGGAGCCAGGAACTTTTCTCCCTACACTGTCCATTGAGTTGTCCTCAAAACCAATATACATCCTGCTATATCTCCCACATGGAAAGTGCCAGGAGGGAGAAGTGGCGATTATGTTTAGACTTTCTCGGAACTGCTTCAAATCAACTAGATATCTTTGTGCTGTAAATCTCCCAACAGCCAAACGCAAAAGCAGCAAACATCTCGCTGTATGTCCCACATCCAAAGTGCCAAGAGAGAGCTTGCTCTCCCTGTCTTTGAGTACTGTTTTCGCTGTGCCGGTTACCTCTTTGCTAACATTCTCTTCAGCGCTGCAGGGAAACCAGGAACCACGTGGAGAAGGCACCCACACTGAAAGTGCCTGGAGGGAACATTGGGGCTTCTTCTCAGTGTCTCTGACATAGGGTTTCACTGTCCCGGGAAAGTCTCTGCTAACACCCTGCAGAGCGCTGTGCCCAATCTACAGAAACGTCTTGCGGTATCTCCTACAGGGAAAGTGCCAGGAGGGAACTGTCCATCTTGTTCTCAGTGTCTCTGAGAATTGCTCTGATTATCCCTGTGACCTCTTTGCTAAGACTCTCCAGAGAGCCGTCCTCAAAACAAACACACATCTTGACATATCTCCCACATTGATCGCAGTGTCTCCAGGAACGGCATTCAAGGAGCCAGGAACTTTTCTCCCTACACTGTCCATTGAGTTGTCCTCAAAACCAATATACATCCTGCTATATCTCCCACATGGAAAGTGCCAGGAGGGAGAAGTGGCGATTATGTTTAGACTTTCTCGGAACTGCTTCAAATCAACTAGATATCTTTGTGCTGTAAATCTCCCAACAGCCAAACGCAAAAGCAGCAAACATCTCGCTGTATGTCCCACATCCAAAGTGCCAAGAGAGAGCTTGCTCTCCCTGTCTTTGAGTACTGTTTTCGCTGTGCCGGTTACCTCTTTGCTAACATTCTCTTCAGCGCTGCAGGGAAACCAGGAACCACGTGGAGAAGGCACCCACACTGAAAGTGCCTGGAGGGAACATTGGGGCTTCTTCTCAGTGTCTCTGACATAGGGTTTCACTGTCCCGGGAAAGTCTCTGCTAACACCCTGCAGAGCGCTGTGCCCAATCTACAGAAACGTCTTGCGGTATCTCCTACAGGGAAAGTGCCAGGAGGGAATTGTCGAGCTTGTTCTCAGTGTCTCTGAGAATTGCTCTGATTATCCCTGTGACCTCTTTGCTAAGACTCTCCAGAGAGCCGTCCTCAAAACAAACACACATCTTGACATATCTCCCACATTGATCGCAGTGTCTCCAGGAACGGCATTCAAGGAGCCAGGAACTTTTCTCCCTACACTGTCCATTGAGTTGTCCTCAAAACCAATATACATCCTGCTATATCTCCCACATGGAAAGTGCCAGGAGGGAGAAGTGGCGATTATGTTTAGACTTTCTCGAACTGCTTCAAATCAACTAGATATCTTTGTGCTGTAAATCTCCCAACAGCCAAACGCAAAAGCAGCAAACATCTCGCTGTATGTCCCACATCCAAAGTGCCAAGAGAGAGCTTGCTCTCCCTCTCTTTGAGTACTGTTTTCACTGTCCCGGTTACCTCTTTGCTAACATTCTCTTCAGCGCTGCAGGGAAACCAGGAACCACGTGGAGAAGGCACCCACACTGAAAGTGCCTGGAGGGAACATTGGGGCTTCTTCTCAGTGTCTCTGACATAGGGTTTCACTGTCCCGGGAAAGTCTCTGCTAACACCCTGCAGAGCGCTGTGCCCAATCTACAGAAACGTCTTGCGGTATCTCCTACAGGGAAAGTGCCAGGAGGGAACTGTCCATCTTGTTCTCAGTGTCTCTGAGAATTGCTCTGATTATCCCTGTGACCTCTTTGCTAAGACTCTCCAGAGAGCCGTCCTCAAAACAAACACACATCTTGACATATCTCCCACATTGATCGCAGTGTCTCCAGGAACGGCATTCAAGGAGCCAGGAACTTTTCTCCCTACACTGTCCATTGAGTTGTCCTCAAAACCAATATACATCCTGCTATATCTCCCACATGGAAAGTGCCAGGAGGGAGAAGTGGCGATTATGTTTAGACTTTCTCGGAACTGCTTCAAATCAACTAGATATCTTTGTGCTGTAAATCTCCCAACAGCCAAACGCAAAAGCAGCAAACATCTCGCTGTATGTCCCACATCCAAAGTGCCAAGAGAGAGCTTGCTCTCCCTGTCTTTGAGTACTGTTTTCGCTGTGCCGGTTACCTCTTTGCTAACATTCTCTTCAGCGCTGCAGGGAAACCAGGAACCACGTGGAGAAGGCACCCACACTGAAAGTGCCTGGAGGGAACATTGGGGCTTCTTCTCAGTGTCTCTGACATAGGGTTTCACTGTCCCGGGAAAGTCTCTGCTAACACCCTGCAGAGCGCTGTGCCCAATCTACAGAAACGTCTTGCGGTATCTCCTACAGGGAAAGTGCCAGGAGGGAATTGTCGAGCTTGTTCTCAGTGTCTCTGAGAATTGCTCTGATTATCCCTGTGACCTCTTTGCTAAGACTCTCCAGAGAGCCGTCCTCAAAACCAACACACATCTTGACATATCTCCCACATTGATCGCAGTGTCTCCAGGAACGGCATTCAAGGAGCCAGGAACTTTTCTCCCTACACTGTCCATTGAGTTGTCCTCAAAACCAATATACATCCTGCTATATCTCCCACATGGAAAGTGCCAGGAGGGAGAAGTGGCGATTATGTTTAGACTTTCTCGGAACTGCTTCAAATCAACTAGATATCTTTGTGCTGTAAATCTCCCAACAGCCAAACGCAAAAGCAGCAAACATCTCGCTGTATGTCCCACATCCAAAGTGCCAAGAGAGAGCTTGCTCTCCCTCTCTTTGAGTACTGTTTTCGCTGTGCCGGTTACCTCTTTGCTAACATTCTCTTCAGCGCTGCAGGGAAACCAGGAACCACGTGGAGAAGGCACCCACACTGAAAGTGCCTGGAGGGAACATTGGGGCTTCTTCTCAGTGTCTCTGACATAGGGTTTCACTGTCCCGGGAAAGTCTCTGCTAACACCCTGCAGAGCGCTGTGCCCAATCTACAGAAACGTCTTGCGGTATCTCCTACAGGGAAAGTGCCAGGAGGGAATTGTCGAGCTTGTTCTCAGTGTCTCTGAGAATTGCTCTGATTATCCCTGTGACCTCTTTGCTAAGACTCTCCAGAGAGCCGTCCTCAAAACCAACACACATCTTGACATATCTCCCACATTGATCGCAGTGTCTCCAGGAACGGCATTCAAGGAGCCAGGAACTTTTCTCCCTACACTGTCCATTGAGTTGTCCTCAAAACCAATATACATCCTGCTATATCTCCCACATGGAAAGTGCCAGGAGGGAGAAGTGGCGATTATGTTTAGACTTTCTCGGAACTGCTTCAAATCAACTAGATATCTTTGTGCTGTAAATCTCCCAACAGCCAAACGCAAAAGCAGCAAACATCTCGCTGTATGTCCCACATCCAAAGTGCCAAGAGAGAGCTTGCTCTCCCTGTCTTTGAGTACTGTTTTCGCTGTGCCGGTTACCTCTTTGCTAACATTCTCTTCAGCGCTGCAGGGAAACCAGGAACCACGTGGAGAAGGCACCCACACTGAAAGTGCCTGGAGGGAACATTGGGGCTTCTTCTCAGTGTCTCTGACATAGGGTTTCACTGTCCCGGGAAAGTCTCTGCTAACACCCTGCAGAGCGCTGTGCCCAATCTACAGAAACGTCTTGCGGTATCTCCTACAGGGAAAGTGCCAGGAGGGAATTGTCGAGCTTGTTCTCAGTGTCTCTGAGAATTGCTCTGATTATCCCTGTGACCTCTTTGCTAAGACTCTCCAGAGAGCCGTCCTCAAAACCAACACACATCTTGACATATCTCCCACATTGATCGCAGTGTCTCCAGGAACGGCATTCAAGGAGCCAGGAACTTTTCTCCCTACACTGTCCATTGAGTTGTCCTCAAAACCAATATACATCCTGCTATATCTCCCACATGGAAAGTGCCAGGAGGGAGAAGTGGCGATTATGTTTAGACTTTCTCGGAACTGCTTCAAATCAACTAGATATCTTTGTGCTGTAAATCTCCCAACAGCCAAACGCAAAAGCAGCAAACATCTCGCTGTATGTCCCACATCCAAAGTGCCAAGAGAGAGCTTGCTCTCCCTCTCTTTGAGTACTGTTTTCGCTGTGCCGGTTACCTCTTTGCTAACATTCTCTTCAGCGCTGCAGGGAAACCAGGAACCACGTGGAGAAGGCACCCACACTGAAAGTGCCTGGAGGGAACATTGGGGCTTCTTCTCAGTGTCTCTGACATAGGGTTTCACTGTCCCGGGAAAGTCTCTGCTAACACCCTGCAGAGCGCTGTGCCCAATCTACAGAAACGTCTTGCGGTATCTCCTACAGGGAAAGTGCCAGGAGGGAATTGTCGAGCTTGTTCTCAGTGTCTCTGAGAATTGCTCTGATTATCCCTGTGACCTCTTTGCTAAGACTCTCCAGAGAGCCGTCCTCAAAACCAACACACATCTTGACATATCTCCCACATTGATCGCAGTGTCTCCAGGAACGGCATTCAAGGAGCCAGGAACTTTTCTCCCTACACTGTCCATTGAGTTGTCCTCAAAACCAATATACATCCTGCTATATCTCCCACATGGAAAGTGCCAGGAGGGAGAAGTGGCGATTATGTTTAGACTTTCTCGGAACTGCTTCAAATCAACTAGATATCTTTGTGCTGTAAATCTCCCAACAGCCAAACGCAAAAGCAGCAAACATCTCGCTGTATGTCCCACATCCAAAGTGCCAAGAGAGAGCTTGCTCTCCCTCTCTTTGAGTACTGTTTTCGCTGTGCCGGTTACCTCTTTGCTAACATTCTCTTCAGCGCTGCAGGGAAACCAGGAACCACGTGGAGAAGGCACCCACACTGAAAGTGCCTGGAGGGAACATTGGGGCTTCTTCTCAGTGTCTCTGACATAGGGTTTCACTGTCCCGGGAAAGTCTCTGCTAACACCCTGCAGAGCGCTGTGCCCAATCTACAGAAACGTCTTGCGGTATCTCCTACAGGGAAAGTGCCAGGAGGGAATTGTCGAGCTTGTTCTCAGTGTCTCTGAGAATTGCTCTGATTATCCCTGTGACCTCTTTGCTAAGACTCTCCAGAGAGCCGTCCTCAAAACCAACACACATCTTGACATATCTCCCTCATTGATCGCAGTGTCTCCAGGAACGGCATTCAAGGAGCCAGGAACTTTTCTCCCTACACTGTCCATTGAGTTGTCCTCAAAACCAATATACATCCTGCTATATCTCCCACATGGAAAGTGCCAGGAGGGAGAAGTGGCGATTATGTTTAGACTTTCTCGAACTGCTTCAAATCAACTAGATATCTTTGTGCTGTAAATCTCCCAACAGCCAAACGCAAAAGCAGCAAACATCTCGCTGTATGTCCCACATCCAAAGTGCCAAGAGAGAGCTTGCTCTCCCTGTCTTTGAGTACTGTTTTCGCTGTGCCGGTTACCTCTTTGCTAACATTCTCTTCAGCGCTGCAGGGAAACCAGGAACCACGTGGAGAAGGCACCCACACTGAAAGTGCCTGGAGGGAACATTGGGGCTTCTTCTCAGTGTCTCTGACATAGGGTTTCACTGTCCCGGGAAAGTCTCTGCTAACACCCTGCAGAGCGCTGTGCCCAATCTACAGAAACGTCTTGCGGTATCTCCTACAGGGAAAGTGCCAGGAGGGAATTGTCGAGCTTGTTCTCAGTGTCTCTGAGAATTGCTCTGATTATCCCTGTGACCTCTTTGCTAAGACTCTCCAGAGAGCCGTCCTCAAAACCAACACACATCTTGACATATCTCCCTCATTGATCGCAGTGTCTCCAGGAACGGCATTCAAGGAGCCAGGAACTTTTCTCCCTACACTGTCCATTGAGTTGTCCTCAAAACCAATATACATCCTGCTATATCTCCCACATGGAAAGTGCCAGGAGGGAGAAGTGGGGATTATGTTTAGACTTCCTCGGAACTGCTTCAAATCAACTAGATATCTTTGTGCTGTAAATCTCCCAACAGCCAAACGCAAAAGCAGCAAACATCTCGCTGTATGTCCCACATCCAAAGTGCCAAGAGAGAGCTTGCTCTCCCTCTCTTTGAGTACTGTTTTCGCTGTGCCGGTTACCTCTTTGCTAACATTCTCTTCAGCGCTGCAGGGAAACCAGGAACCACGTGGAGAAGGCACCCACACTGAAAGTGCCTGGAGGGAACATTGGGGCTTCTTCTCAGTGTCTCTGACATAGGGTTTCACTGTCCCGGGAAAGTCTCTGCTAACACCCTGCAGAGCGCTGTGCCCAATCTACAGAAACGTCTTGCGGTATCTCCTACAGGGAAAGTGCCAGGAGGGAACTGTCCATCTTGTTCTCAGTGTCTCTGAGAATTGCTCTGATTATCCCTGTGACCTCTTTGCTAAGACTCTCCAGAGAGCCGTCCTCAAAACCAACACACATCTTGACATATCTCCCTCATTGATCGCAGTGTCTCCAGGAACGGCATTCAAGGAGCCAGGAACTTTTCTCCCTACACTGTCCATTGAGTTGTCCTCAAAACCAATATACATCCTGCTATATCTCCCACATGGAAAGTGCCAGGAGGGAGAAGTGGCGATTATGTTTAGACTTTCTCGGAACTGCTTCAAATCAACTAGATATCTTTGTGCTGTAAATCTCCCAACAGCCAAACGCAAAAGCAGCAAACATCTCGCTGTATGTCCCACATCCAAAGTGCCAAGAGAGAGCTTGCTCTCCCTGTCTTTGAGTACTGTTTTCACTGTCCCGGTTACCTCTTTGCTAACATTCTCTTCAGCGCTGCAGGGAAACCAGGAACCACGTGGAGAAGGCACCCACACTGAAAGTGCCTGGAGGGAACATTGGGGCTTCTTCTCAGTGTCTCTGACATAGGGTTTCACTGTCCCGGGAAAGTCTCTGCTAACACCCTGCAGAGCGCTGTGCCCAATCTACAGAAACGTCTTGCGGTATCTCCTACAGGGAAAGTGCCAGGAGGGAACTGTCCATCTTGTTCTCAGTGTCTCTGAGAATTGCTCTGATTATCCCTGTGACCTCTTTGCTAAGACTCTCCAGAGAGCCGTCCTCAAAACAAACACACATCTTGACATATCTCCCTCATTGATCGCAGTGTCTCCAGGAACGGCATTCAAGGAGCCAGGAACTTTTCTCCCTACACTGTCCATTGAGTTGTCCTCAAAACCAATATACATCCTGCTATATCTCCCACATGGAAAGTGCCAGGAGGGAGAAGTGGCGATTATGTTTAGACTTTCTCGGAACTGCTTCAAATCAACTAGATATCTTTGTGCTGTAAATCTCCCAACAGCCAAACGCAAAAGCAGCAAACATCTCGCTGTATGTCCCACATCCAAAGTGCCAAGAGAGAGCTTGCTCTCCCTGTCTTTGAGTACTGTTTTCGCTGTGCCGGTTACCTCTTTGCTAACATTCTCTTCAGCGCTGCAGGGAAACCAGGAACCACGTGGAGAAGGCACCCACACTGAAAGTGCCTGGAGGGAACATTGGGGCTTCTTCTCAGTGTCTCTGACATAGGGTTTCACTGTCCCGGGAAAGTCTCTGCTAACACCCTGCAGAGCGCTGTGCCCAATCTACAGAAACGTCTTGCGGTATCTCCTACAGGGAAAGTGCCAGGAGGGAACTGTCCATCTTGTTCTCAGTGTCTCTGAGAATTGCTCTGATTATCCCTGTGACCTCTTTGCTAAGACTCTCCAGAGAGCCGTCCTCAAAACCAACACACATCTTGACATATCTCCCACATTGATCGCAGTGTCTCCAGGAACGGCATTCAAGGAGCCAGGAACTTTTCTCCCTACACTGTCCATTGAGTTGTCCTCAAAACCAATATACATCCTGCTATATCTCCCACATGGAAAGTGCCAGGAGGGAGAAGTGGCGATTATGTTTAGACTTTCTCGGAACTGCTTCAAATCAACTAGATATCTTTGTGCTGTAAATCTCCCAACAGCCAAACGCAAAAGCAGCAAACATCTCACTGTATGTCCCACATCCAAAGTGCCAAGAGAGAGCTTGCTCTCCCTCTCTTTGAGTACTGTTTTCGCTGTGCCGGTTACCTCTTTGCTAACATTCTCTTCAGCGCTGCAGGGAAACCAGGAACCACGTGGAGAAGGCACCCACACTGAAAGTGCCTGGAGGGAACATTGGGGCTTCTTCTCAGTGTCTCTGACATAGGGTTTCACTGTCCCGGGAAAGTCTCTGCTAACACCCTGCAGAGCGCTGTGCCCAATCTACAGAAACGTCTTGCGGTATCTCCTACAGGGAAAGTGCCAGGAGGGAACTGTCCATTTTGTTCTCAGTGTCTCTGAGAATTGCTCTGATTATCCCTGTGACCTCTTTGCTAAGACTCTCCAGAGAGCCGTCCTCAAAACCAACACACATCTTGACATATCTCCCTCATTGATCGCAGTGTCTCCAGGAACGGCATTCAAGGAGCCAGGAACTTTTCTCCCTACACTGTCCATTGAGTTGTCCTCAAAACCAATATACATCCTGCTATATCTCCCACATGGAAAGTGCCAGGAGGGAGAAGTGGCGATTATGTTTAGACTTTCTCGGAACTGCTCAAATCAACTAGATATCTTTGTGCTGTAAATCTCCCAACAGCCAAACGCAAAAGCAGCAAACATCTCGCTGTATGTCCCACATCCAAAGTGCCAAGAGAGAGCTTGCTCTCCCTCTCTTTGAGTACTGTTTTCACTGTCCCGGTTACCTCTTTGCTAACATTCTCTTCAGCGCTGCAGGGAAACCAGGAACCACGTGGAGAAGGCACCCACACTGAAAGTGCCTGGAGGGAACATTGGGGCTTCTTCTCAGTGTCTCTGACATAGGGTTTCACTGTCCCGGGAAAGTCTCTGCTAACACCCTGCAGAGCGCTGTGCCCAATCTACAGAAACGTCTCGCGGTATCTCCTACAGGGAAAGTGCCAGGAGGGAACTGTCCATCTTGTTCTCAGTGTCTCTGAGAATTGCTCTGATTATCCCTGTGACCTCTTTGCTAAGACTCTCCAGAGAGCCGTCCTCAAAACCAACACACATCTTGACATATCTCCCACATTGATCGCAGTGTCTCCAGGAACGGCATTCAAGGAGCCAGGAACTTTTCTCCCTACACTGTCCATTGAGTTGTCCTCAAAACCAATATACATCCTGCTATATCTCCCACATGGAAAGTGCCAGGAGGGAGAAGTGGCGATTATGTTTAGACTTTCTCGGAACTGCTTCAAATCAACTAGATATCTTTGTGCTGTAAATCTCCCAACAGCCAAACGCAAAAGCAGCAAACATCTCGCTGTATGTCCCACATCCAAAGTGCCAAGAGAGAGCTTGCTCTCCCTGTCTTTGAGTACTGTTTTCGCTGTGCCGGTTACCTCTTTGCTAACATTCTCTTCAGCGCTGCAGGGAAACCAGGAACCACGTGGAGAAGGCACCCACACTGAAAGTGCCTGGAGGGAACATTGGGGCTTCTTCTCAGTGTCTCTGACATAGGGTTTCACTGTCCCGGGAAAGTCTCTGCTAACACCCTGCAGAGCGCTGTGCCCAATCTACAGAAACGTCTTGCGGTATCTCCTACAGGGAAAGTGCCAGGAGGGAATTGTCGAGCTTGTTCTCAGTGTCTCTGAGAATTGCTCTGATTATCCCTGTGACCTCTTTGCTAAGACTCTCCAGAGAGCCGTCCTCAAAACCAACACACATCTTGACATATCTCCCACATTGATCGCAGTGTCTCCAGGAACGGCATTCAAGGAGCCAGGAACTTTTCTCCCTACACTGTCCATTGAGTTGTCCTCAAAACCAATATACATCCTGCTATATCTCCCACATGGAAAGTGCCAGGAGGGAGAAGTGGCGATTATGTTTAGACTTTCTCGGAACTGCTTCAAATCAACTAGATATCTTTGTGCTGTAAATCTCCCAACAGCCAAACGCAAAAGCAGCAAACATCTCGCTGTATGTCCCACATCCAAAGTGCCAAGAGAGAGCTTGCTCTCCCTCTCTTTGAGTACTGTTTTCGCTGTGCCGGTTACCTCTTTGCTAACATTCTCTTCAGCGCTGCAGGGAAACCAGGAACCACGTGGAGAAGGCACCCACACTGAAAGTGCCTGGAGGGAACATTGGGGCTTCTTCTCAGTGTCTCTGACATAGGGTTTCACTGTCCCGGGAAAGTCTCTGCTAACACCCTGCAGAGCGCTGTGCCCAATCTACAGAAACGTCTTGCGGTATCTCCTACAGGGAAAGTGCCAGGAGGGAACTGTCGAGCTTGTTCTCAGTGTCTCTGAGAATTGCTCTGATTATCCCTGTGACCTCTTTGCTAAGACTCTCCAGAGAGCCGTCCTCAAAACCAACACACATCTTGACATATCTCCCACATTGATCGCAGTGTCTCCAGGAACGGCATTCAAGGAGCCAGGAACTTTTCTCCCTACACTGTCCATTGAGTTGTCCTCAAAACCAATATACATCCTGCTATATCTCCCACATGGAAAGTGCCAGGAGGGAGAAGTGGCGATTATGTTTAGACTTTCTCGGAACTGCTTCAAATCAACTAGATATCTTTGTGCTGTAAATCTCCCAACAGCCAAACGCAAAAGCAGCAAACATCTCGCTGTATGTCCCACATCCAAAGTGCCAAGAGAGAGCTTGCTCTCCCTGTCTTTGAGTACTGTTTTCGCTGTGCCGGTTACCTCTTTGCTAACATTCTCTTCAGCGCTGCAGGGAAACCAGGAACCACGTGGAGAAGGCACCCACACTGAAAGTGCCTGGAGGGAACATTGGGGCTTCTTCTCAGTGTCTCTGACATAGGGTTTCACTGTCCCGGGAAAGTCTCTGCTAACACCCTGCAGAGCGCTGTGCCCAATCTACAGAAACGTCTTGCGGTATCTCCTACAGGGAAAGTGCCAGGAGGGAACTGTCCATCTTGTTCTCAGTGTCTCTGAGAATTGCTCTGATTATCCCTGTGACCTCTTTGCTAAGACTCTCCAGAGAGCCGTCCTCAAAACCAACACACATCTTGACATATCTCCCTCATTGATCGCAGTGTCTCCAGGAACGGCATTCAAGGAGCCAGGAACTTTTCTCCCTACACTGTCCATTGAGTTGTCCTCAAAACCAATATACATCCTGCTATATCTCCCACATGGAAAGTGCCAGGAGGGAGAAGTGGCGATTATGTTTAGACTTTCTCGGAACTGCTTCAAATCAACTAGATATCTTTGTGCTGTAAATCTCCCAACAGCCAAACGCAAAAGCAGCAAACATCTCGCTGTATGTCCCACATCCAAAGTGCCAAGAGAGAGCTTGCTCTCCCTCTCTTTGAGTACTGTTTTCACTGTCCCGGTTACCTCTTTGCTAACATTCTCTTCAGCGCTGCAGGGAAACCAGGAACCACGTGGAGAAGGCACCCACACTGAAAGTGCCTGGAGGGAACATTGGGGCTTCTTCTCAGTGTCTCTGACATAGGGTTTCACTGTCCCGGGAAAGTCTCTGCTAACACCCTGCAGAGCGCTGTGCCCAATCTACAGAAACGTCTTGCGGTATCTCCTACAGGGAAAGTGCCAGGAGGGAATTGTCGAGCTTGTTCTCAGTGTCTCTGAGAATTGCTCTGATTATCCCTGTGACCTCTTTGCTAAGACTCTCCAGAGAGCCGTCCTCAAAACCAACACACATCTTGACATATCTCCCACATTGATCGCAGTGTCTCCAGGAACGGCATTCAAGGAGCCAGGAACTTTTCTCCCTACACTGTCCATTGAGTTGTCCTCAAAACCAATATACATCCTGCTATATCTCCCACATGGAAAGTGCCAGGAGGGAGAAGTGGCGATTATGTTTAGACTTTCTCGGAACTGCTTCAAATCAACTAGATATCTTTGTGCTGTAAATCTCCCAACAGCCAAACGCAAAAGCAGCAAACATCTCGCTGTATGTCCCACATCCAAAGTGCCAAGAGAGAGCTTGCTCTCCCTGTCTTTGAGTACTGTTTTCGCTGTGCCGGTTACCTCTTTGCTAACATTCTCTTCAGCGCTGCAGGGAAACCAGGAACCACGTGGAGAAGGCACCCACACTGAAAGTGCCTGGAGGGAACATTGGGGCTTCTTCTCAGTGTCTCTGACATAGGGTTTCACTGTCCCGGGAAAGTCTCTGCTAACACCCTGCAGAGCGCTGTGCCCAATCTACAGAAACGTCTTGCGGTATCTCCTACAGGGAAAGTGCCAGGAGGGAATTGTCGAGCTTGTTCTCAGTGTCTCTGAGAATTGCTCTGATTATCCCTGTGACCTCTTTGCTAAGACTCTCCAGAGAGCCGTCCTCAAAACCAACACACATCTTGACATATCTCCCACATTGATCGCAGTGTCTCCAGGAACGGCATTCAAGGAGCCAGGAACTTTTCTCCCTACACTGTCCATTGAGTTGTCCTCAAAACCAATATACATCCTGCTATATCTCCCACATGGAAAGTGCCAGGAGGGAGAAGTGGCGATTATGTTTAGACTTTCTCGGAACTGCTTCAAATCAACTAGATATCTTTGTGCTGTAAATCTCCCAACAGCCAAACGCAAAAGCAGCAAACATCTCGCTGTATGTCCCACATCCAAAGTGCCAAGAGAGAGCTTGCTCTCCCTCTCTTTGAGTACTGTTTTCGCTGTGCCGGTTACCTCTTTGCTAACATTCTCTTCAGCGCTGCAGGGAAACCAGGAACCACGTGGAGAAGGCACCCACACTGAAAGTGCCTGGAGGGAACATTGGGGCTTCTTCTCAGTGTCTCTGACATAGGGTTTCACTGTCCCGGGAAAGTCTCTGCTAACACCCTGCAGAGCGCTGTGCCCAATCTACAGAAACGTCTTGCGGTATCTCCTACAGGGAAAGTGCCAGGAGGGAACTGTCCATCTTGTTCTCAGTGTCTCTGAGAATTGCTCTGATTATCCCTGTGACCTCTTTGCTAAGACTCTCCAGAGAGCCGTCCTCAAAACCAACACACATCTTGACATATCTCCCACATTGATCGCAGTGTCTCCAGGAACGGCATTCAAGGAGCCAGGAACTTTTCTCCCTACACTGTCCATTGAGTTGTCCTCAAAACCAATATACATCCTGCTATATCTCCCACATGGAAAGTGCCAGGAGGGAGAAGTGGCGATTATGTTTAGACTTTCTCGGAACTGCTTCAAATCAACTAGATATCTTTGTGCTGTAAATCTCCCAACAGCCAAACGCAAAAGCAGCAAACATCTCGCTGTATGTCCCACATCCAAAGTGCCAAGAGAGAGCTTGCTCTCCCTGTCTTTGAGTACTGTTTTCGCTGTGCCGGTTACCTCTTTGCTAACATTCTCTTCAGCGCTGCAGGGAAACCAGGAACCACGTGGAGAAGGCACCCACACTGAAAGTGCCTGGAGGGAACATTGGGGCTTCTTCTCAGTGTCTCTGACATAGGGTTTCACTGTCCCGGGAAAGTCTCTGCTAACACCCTGCAGAGCGCTGTGCCCAATCTACAGAAACGTCTTGCGGTATCTCCTACAGGGAAAGTGCCAGGAGGGAACTGTCCATCTTGTTCTCAGTGTCTCTGAGAATTGCTCTGATTATCCCTGTGACCTCTTTGCTAAGACTCTCCAGAGAGCCGTCCTCAAAACCAACACACATCTTGACATATCTCCCACATTGATCGCAGTGTCTCCAGGAACGGCATTCAAGGAGCCAGGAACTTTTCTCCCTACACTGTCCATTGAGTTGTCCTCAAAACCAATATACATCCTGCTATATCTCCCACATGGAAAGTGCCAGGAGGGAGAAGTGGCGATTATGTTTAGACTTTCTCGGAACTGCTTCAAATCAACTAGATATCTTTGTGCTGTAAATCTCCCAACAGCCAAACGCAAAAGCAGCAAACATCTCGCTGTATGTCCCACATCCAAAGTGCCAAGAGAGAGCTTGCTCTCCCTCTCTTTGAGTACTGTTTTCGCTGTGCCGGTTACCTCTTTGCTAACATTCTCTTCAGCGCTGCAGGGAAACCAGGAACCACGTGGAGAAGGCACCCACACTGAAAGTGCCTGGAGGGAACATTGGGGCTTCTTCTCAGTGTCTCTGACATAGGGTTTCACTGTCCCGGGAAAGTCTCTGCTAACACCCTGCAGAGCGCTGTGCCCAATCTACAGAAACGTCTTGCGGTATCTCCTACAGGGAAAGTGCCAGGAGGGAATTGTCGAGCTTGTTCTCAGTGTCTCTGAGAATTGCTCTGATTATCCCTGTGACCTCTTTGCTAAGACTCTCCAGAGAGCCGTCCTCAAAACCAACACACATCTTGACATATCTCCCACATTGATCGCAGTGTCTCCAGGAACGGCATTCAAGGAGCCAGGAACTTTTCTCCCTACACTGTCCATTGAGTTGTCCTCAAAACCAATATACATCCTGCTATATCTCCCACATGGAAAGTGCCAGGAGGGAGAAGTGGCGATTATGTTTAGACTTTCTCGGAACTGCTTCAAATCAACTAGATATCTTTGTGCTGTAAATCTCCCAACAGCCAAACGCAAAAGCAGCAAACATCTCGCTGTATGTCCCACATCCAAAGTGCCAAGAGAGAGCTTGCTCTCCCTGTCTTTGAGTACTGTTTTCGCTGTGCCGGTTACCTCTTTGCTAACATTCTCTTCAGCGCTGCAGGGAAACCAGGAACCACGTGGAGAAGGCACCCACACTGAAAGTGCCTGGAGGGAACATTGGGGCTTCTTCTCAGTGTCTCTGACATAGGGTTTCACTGTCCCGGGAAAGTCTCTGCTAACACCCTGCAGAGCGCTGTGCCCAATCTACAGAAACGTCTTGCGGTATCTCCTACAGGGAAAGTGCCAGGAGGGAATTGTCGAGCTTGTTCTCAGTGTCTCTGAGAATTGCTCTGATTATCCCTGTGACCTCTTTGCTAAGACTCTCCAGAGAGCCGTCCTCAAAACCAACACACATCTTGACATATCTCCCTCATTGATCGCAGTGTCTCCAGGAACGGCATTCAAGGAGCCAGGAACTTTTCTCCCTACACTGTCCATTGAGTTGTCCTCAAAACCAATATACATCCTGCTATATCTCCCACATGGAAAGTGCCAGGAGGGAGAAGTGGGGATTATGTTTAGACTTTCTCGGAACTGCTTCAAATCAACTAGATATCTTTGTGCTGTAAATCTCCCAACAGCCAAACGCAAAAGCAGCAAACATCTCGCTGTATGTCCCACATCCAAAGTGCCAAGAGAGAGCTTGCTCTCCCTCTCTTTGAGTACTGTTTTCGCTGTGCCGGTTACCTCTTTGCTAACATTCTCTTCAGCGCTGCAGGGAAACCAGGAACCACGTGGAGAAGGCACCCACACTGAAAGTGCCTGGAGGGAACATTGGGGCTTCTTCTCAGTGTCTCTGACATAGGGTTTCACTGTCCCGGGAAAGTCTCTGCTAACACCCTGCAGAGCGCTGTGCCCAATCTACAGAAACGTCTTGCGGTATCTCCTACAGGGAAAGTGCCAGGAGGGAATTGTCGAGCTTGTTCTCAGTGTCTCTGAGAATTGCTCTGATTATCCCTGTGACCTCTTTGCTAAGACTCTCCAGAGAGCCGTCCTCAAAACCAACACACATCTTGACATATCTCCCACATTGATCGCAGTGTCTCCAGGAACGGCATTCAAGGAGCCAGGAACTTTTCTCCCTACACTGTCCATTGAGTTGTCCTCAAAACCAATATACATCCTGCTATATCTCCCACATGGAAAGTGCCAGGAGGGAGAAGTGGCGATTATGTTTAGACTTTCTCGGAACTGCTTCAAATCAACTAGATATCTTTGTGCTGTAAATCTCCCAACAGCCAAACGCAAAAGCAGCAAACATCTCGCTGTATGTCCCACATCCAAAGTGCCAAGAGAGAGCTTGCTCTCCCTGTCTTTGAGTACTGTTTTCACTGTGCCGGTTACCTCTTTGCTAACATTCTCTTCAGCGCTGCAGGGAAACCAGGAACCACGTGGAGAAGGCACCCACACTGAAAGTGCCTGGAGGGAACATTGGGGCTTCTTCTCAGTGTCTCTGACATAGGGTTTCACTGTCCCGGGAAAGTCTCTGCTAACACCCTGCAGAGCGCTGTGCCCAATCTACAGAAACGTCTTGCGGTATCTCCTACAGGGAAAGTGCCAGGAGGGAATTGTCGAGCTTGTTCTCAGTGTCTCTGAGAATTGCTCTGATTATCCCTGTGACCTCTTTGCTAAGACTCTCCAGAGAGCCGTCCTCAAAACCAACACACATCTTGACATATCTCCCACATTGATCGCAGTGTCTCCAGGAACGGCATTCAAGGAGCCAGGAACTTTTCTCCCTACACTGTCCATTGAGTTGTCCTCAAAACCAATATACATCCTGCTATATCTCCCACATGGAAAGTGCCAGGAGGGAGAAGTGGCGATTATGTTTAGACTTCCTCGGAACTGCTTCAAATCAACTAGATATCTTTGTGCTGTAAATCTCCCAACAGCCAAACGCAAAAGCAGCAAACATCTCGCTGTATGTCCCACATCCAAAGTGCCAAGAGAGAGCTTGCTCTCCCTCTCTTTGAGTACTGTTTTCGCTGTGCCGGTTACCTCTTTGCTAACATTCTCTTCAGCGCTGCAGGGAAACCAGGAACCACGTGGAGAAGGCACCCACACTGAAAGTGCCTGGAGGGAACATTGGGGCTTCTTCTCAGTGTCTCTGACATAGGGTTTCACTGTCCCGGGAAAGTCTCTGCTAACACCCTGCAGAGCGCTGTGCCCAATCTACAGAAACGTCTTGCGGTATCTCCTACAGGGAAAGTGCCAGGAGGGAATTGTCGAGCTTGTTCTCAGTGTCTCTGAGAATTGCTCTGATTATCCCTGTGACCTCTTTGCTAAGACTCTCCAGAGAGCCGTCCTCAAAACCAACACACATCTTGACATATCTCCCTCATTGATCGCAGTGTCTCCAGGAACGGCATTCAAGGAGCCAGGAACTTTTCTCCCTACACTGTCCATTGAGTTGTCCTCAAAACCAATATACATCCTGCTATATCTCCCACATGGAAAGTGCCAGGAGGGAGAAGTGGCGATTATGTTTAGACTTTCTCGGAACTGCTTCAAATCAACTAGATATCTTTGTGCTGTAAATCTCCCAACAGCCAAACGCAAAAGCAGCAAACATCTCGCTGTATGTCCCACATCCAAAGTGCCAAGAGAGAGCTTGCTCTCCCTCTCTTTGAGTACTGTTTTCGCTGTGCCGGTTACCTCTTTGCTAACATTCTCTTCAGCGCTGCAGGGAAACCAGGAACCACGTGGAGAAGGCACCCACACTGAAAGTGCCTGGAGGGAACATTGGGGCTTCTTCTCAGTGTCTCTGACATAGGGTTTCACTGTCCCGGGAAAGTCTCTGCTAACACCCTGCAGAGCGCTGTGCCCAATCTACAGAAACGTCTTGCGGTATCTCCTACAGGGAAAGTGCCAGGAGGGAACTGTCCATCTTGTTCTCAGTGTCTCTGAGAATTGCTCTGATTATCCCTGTGACCTCTTTGCTAAGACTCTCCAGAGAGCCGTCCTCAAAACCAACACACATCTTGACATATCTCCCACATTGATCGCAGTGTCTCCAGGAACGGCATTCAAGGAGCCAGGAACTTTTCTCCCTACACTGTCCATTGAGTTGTCCTCAAAACCAATATACATCCTGCTATATCTCCCACATGGAAAGTGCCAGGAGGGAGAAGTGGCGATTATGTTTAGACTTTCTCGGAACTGCTTCAAATCAACTAGATATCTTTGTGCTGTAAATCTCCCAACAGCCAAACGCAAAAGCAGCAAACATCTCGCTGTATGTCCCACATCCAAAGTGCCAAGAGAGAGCTTGCTCTCCCTGTCTTTGAGTACTGTTTTCGCTGTGCTGGTTACCTCTTTGCTAACATTCTCTTCAGCGCTGCAGGGAAACCAGGAACCACGTGGAGAAGGCACCCACACTGAAAGTGCCTGGAGGGAACATTGGGGCTTCTTCTCAGTGTCTCTGACATAGGGTTTCACTGTCCCGGGAAAGTCTCTGCTAACACCCTGCAGAGCGCTGTGCCCAATCTACAGAAACGTCTTGCGGTATCTCCTACAGGGAAAGTGCCAGGAGGGAACTGTCCATCTTGTTCTCAGTGTCTCTGAGAATTGCTCTGATTATCCCTGTGACCTCTTTGCTAAGACTCTCCAGAGAGCCGTCCTCAAAACCAACACACATCTTGACATATCTCCCACATTGATCGCAGTGTCTCCAGGAACGGCATTCAAGGAGCCAGGAACTTTTCTCCCTACACTGTCCATTGAGTTGTCCTCAAAACCAATAGACATCCTGCTATATCTCCCACATGGAAAGTGCCAGGAGGGAGAAGTGGCGATTATGTTTAGACTTTCTCGGAACTGCTTCAAATCAACTAGATATCTTTGTGCTGTAAATCTCCCAACAGCCAAACGCAAAAGCAGCAAACATCTCGCTGTATGTCCCACATCCAAAGTGCCAAGAGAGAGCTTGCTCTCCCTCTCTTTGAGTACTGTTTTCGCTGTGCCGGTTACCTCTTTGCTAACATTCTCTTCAGCGCTGCAGGGAAACCAGGAACCACGTGGAGAAGGCACCCACACTGAAAGTGCCTGGAGGGAACATTGGGGCTTCTTCTCAGTGTCTCTGACATAGGGTTTCACTGTCCCGGGAAAGTCTCTGCTAACACCCTGCAGAGCGCTGTGCCCAATCTACAGAAACGTCTTGCGGTATCTCCTACAGGGAAAGTGCCAGGAGGGAACTGTCCATCTTGTTCTCAGTGTCTCTGAGAATTGCTCTGATTATCCCTGTGACCTCTTTGCTAAGACTCTCCAGAGAGCCGTCCTCAAAACCAACACACATCTTGACATATCTCCCACATTGATCGCAGTGTCTCCAGGAACGGCATTCAAGGAGCCAGGAACTTTTCTCCCTACACTGTCCATTGAGTTGTCCTCAAAACCAATATACATCCTGCTATATCTCCCACATGGAAAGTGCCAGGAGGGAGAAGTGGCGATTATGTTTAGACTTTCTCGGAACTGCTTCAAATCAACTAGATATCTTTGTGCTGTAAATCTCCCAACAGCCAAACGCAAAAGCAGCAAACATCTCGCTGTATGTCCCACATCCAAAGTGCCAAGAGAGAGCTTGCTCTCCCTGTCTTTGAGTACTGTTTTCGCTGTGCCGGTTACCTCTTTGCTAACATTCTCTTCAGCGCTGCAGGGAAACCAGGAACCACGTGGAGAAGGCACCCACACTGAAAGTGCCTGGAGGGAACATTGGGGCTTCTTCTCAGTGTCTCTGACATAGGGTTTCACTGTCCCGGGAAAGTCTCTGCTAACACCCTGCAGAGCGCTGTGCCCAATCTACAGAAACGTCTTGCGGTATCTCCTACAGGGAAAGTGCCAGGAGGGAACTGTCCATCTTGTTCTCAGTGTCTCTGAGAATTGCTCTGATTATCCCTGTGACCTCTTTGCTAAGACTCTCCAGAGAGCCGTCCTCAAAACAAACACACATCTTGACATATCTCCCACATTGATCGCAGTGTCTCCAGGAACGGCATTCAAGGAGCCAGGAACTTTTCTCCCTACACTGTCCATTGAGTTGTCCTCAAAACCAATATACATCCTGCTATATCTCCCACATGGAAAGTGCCAGGAGGGAGAAGTGGCGATTATGTTTAGACTTTCTCGGAACTGCTTCAAATCAACTAGATATCTTTGTGCTGTAAATCTCCCAACAGCCAAACGCAAAAGCAGCAAACATCTCGCTGTATGTCCCACATCCAAAGTGCCAAGAGAGAGCTTGCTCTCCCTCTCTTTGAGTACTGTTTTCGCTGTGCCGGTTACCTCTTTGCTAACATTCTCTTCAGCGCTGCAGGGAAACCAGGAACCACGTGGAGAAGGCACCCACACTGAAAGTGCCTGGAGGGAACATTGGGGCTTCTTCTCAGTGTCTCTGACATAGGGTTTCACTGTCCCGGGAAAGTCTCTGCTAACACCCTGCAGAGCGCTGTGCCCAATCTACAGAAACGTCTTGCGGTATCTCCTACAGGGAAAGTGCCAGGAGGGAACTGTCCATCTTGTTCTCAGTGTCTCTGAGAATTGCTCTGATTATCCCTGTGACCTCTTTGCTAAGACTCTCCAGAGAGCCGTCCTCAAAACCAACACACATCTTGACATATCTCCCACATTGATCGCAGTGTCTCCAGGAACGGCATTCAAGGAGCCAGGAACTTTTCTCCCTACACTGTCCATTGAGTTGTCCTCAAAACCAATATACATCCTGCTATATCTCCCACATGGAAAGTGCCAGGAGGGAGAAGTGGCGATTATGTTTAGACTTTCTCGGAACTGCTTCAAATCAACTAGATATCTTTGTGCTGTAAATCTCCCAACAGCCAAACGCAAAAGCAGCAAACATCTCGCTGTATGTCCCACATCCAAAGTGCCAAGAGAGAGCTTGCTCTCCCTGTCTTTGAGTACTGTTTTCGCTGTGCTGGTTACCTCTTTGCTAACATTCTCTTCAGCGCTGCAGGGAAACCAGGAACCACGTGGAGAAGGCACCCACACTGAAAGTGCCTGGAGGGAACATTGGGGCTTCTTCTCAGTGTCTCTGACATAGGGTTTCACTGTCCCGGGAAAGTCTCTGCTAACACCCTGCAGAGCGCTGTGCCCAATCTACAGAAACGTCTTGCGGTATCTCCTACAGGGAAAGTGCCAGGAGGGAACTGTCCATCTTGTTCTCAGTGTCTCTGAGAATTGCTCTGATTATCCCTGTGACCTCTTTGCTAAGACTCTCCAGAGAGCCGTCCTCAAAACCAACACACATCTTGACATATCTCCCACATTGATCGCAGTGTCTCCAGGAACGGCATTCAAGGAGCCAGGAACTTTTCTCCCTACACTGTCCATTGAGTTGTCCTCAAAACCAATAGACATCCTGCTATATCTCCCACATGGAAAGTGCCAGGAGGGAGAAGTGGCGATTATGTTTAGACTTTCTCGGAACTGCTTCAAATCAACTAGATATCTTTGTGCTGTAAATCTCCCAACAGCCAAACGCAAAAGCAGCAAACATCTCGCTGTATGTCCCACATCCAAAGTGCCAAGAGAGAGCTTGCTCTCCCTCTCTTTGAGTACTGTTTTCGCTGTGCCGGTTACCTCTTTGCTAACATTCTCTTCAGCGCTGCAGGGAAACCAGGAACCACGTGGAGAAGGCACCCACACTGAAAGTGCCTGGAGGGAACATTGGGGCTTCTTCTCAGTGTCTCTGACATAGGGTTTCACTGTCCCGGGAAAGTCTCTGCTAACACCCTGCAGAGCGCTGTGCCCAATCTACAGAAACGTCTTGCGGTATCTCCTACAGGGAAAGTGCCAGGAGGGAACTGTCCATCTTGTTCTCAGTGTCTCTGAGAATTGCTCTGATTATCCCTGTGACCTCTTTGCTAAGACTCTCCAGAGAGCCGTCCTCAAAACCAACACACATCTTGACATATCTCCCACATTGATCGCAGTGTCTCCAGGAACGGCATTCAAGGAGCCAGGAACTTTTCTCCCTACACTGTCCATTGAGTTGTCCTCAAAACCAATATACATCCTGCTATATCTCCCACATGGAAAGTGCCAGGAGGGAGAAGTGGCGATTATGTTTAGACTTTCTCGGAACTGCTTCAAATCAACTAGATATCTTTGTGCTGTAAATCTCCCAACAGCCAAACGCAAAAGCAGCAAACATCTCGCTGTATGTCCCACATCCAAAGTGCCAAGAGAGAGCTTGCTCTCCCTGTCTTTGAGTACTGTTTTCGCTGTGCTGGTTACCTCTTTGCTAACATTCTCTTCAGCGCTGCAGGGAAACCAGGAACCACGTGGAGAAGGCACCCACACTGAAAGTGCCTGGAGGGAACATTGGGGCTTCTTCTCAGTGTCTCTGACATAGGGTTTCACTGTCCCGGGAAAGTCTCTGCTAACACCCTGCAGAGCGCTGTGCCCAATCTACAGAAACGTCTTGCGGTATCTCCTACAGGGAAAGTGCCAGGAGGGAACTGTCCATCTTGTTCTCAGTGTCTCTGAGAATTGCTCTGATTATCCCTGTGACCTCTTTGCTAAGACTCTCCAGAGAGCCGTCCTCAAAACCAACACACATCTTGACATATCTCCCACATTGATCGCAGTGTCTCCAGGAACGGCATTCAAGGAGCCAGGAACTTTTCTCCCTACACTGTCCATTGAGTTGTCCTCAAAACCAATATACATCCTGCTATATCTCCCACATGGAAAGTGCCAGGAGGGAGAAGTGGCGATTATGTTTAGACTTTCTCGGAACTGCTTCAAATCAACTAGATATCTTTGTGCTGTAAATCTCCCAACAGCCAAACGCAAAAGCAGCAAACATCTCGCTGTATGTCCCACATCCAAAGTGCCAAGAGAGAGCTTGCTCTCCCTGTCTTTGAGTACTGTTTTCGCTGTGCCGGTTACCTCTTTGCTAACATTCTCTTCAGCGCTGCAGGGAAACCAGGAACCACGTGGAGAAGGCACCCACACTGAAAGTGCCTGGAGGGAACATTGGGGCTTCTTCTCAGTGTCTCTGACATAGGGTTTCACTGTCCCGGGAAAGTCTCTGCTAACACCCTGCAGAGCGCTGTGCCCAATCTACAGAAACGTCTTGCGGTATCTCCTACAGGGAAAGTGCCAGGAGGGAACTGTCCATCTTGTTCTCAGTGTCTCTGAGAATTGCTCTGATTATCCCTGTGACCTCTTTGCTAAGACTCTCCAGAGAGCCGTCCTCAAAACAAACACACATCTTGACATATCTCCCACATTGATCGCAGTGTCTCCAGGAACGGCATTCAAGGAGCCAGGAACTTTTCTCCCTACACTGTCCATTGAGTTGTCCTCAAAACCAATATACATCCTGCTATATCTCCCACATGGAAAGTGCCAGGAGGGAGAAGTGGCGATTATGTTTAGACTTTCTCGGAACTGCTTCAAATCAACTAGATATCTTTGTGCTGTAAATCTCCCAACAGCCAAACGCAAAAGCAGCAAACATCTCGCTGTATGTCCCACATCCAAAGTGCCAAGAGAGAGCTTGCTCTCCCTCTCTTTGAGTACTGTTTTCGCTGTGCCGGTTACCTCTTTGCTAACATTCTCTTCAGCGCTGCAGGGAAACCAGGAACCACGTGGAGAAGGCACCCACACTGAAAGTGCCTGGAGGGAACATTGGGGCTTCTTCTCAGTGTCTCTGACATAGGGTTTCACTGTCCCGGGAAAGTCTCTGCTAACACCCTGCAGAGCGCTGTGCCCAATCTACAGAAACGTCTTGCGGTATCTCCTACAGGGAAAGTGCCAGGAGGGAACTGTCCATCTTGTTCTCAGTGTCTCTGAGAATTGCTCTGATTATCCCTGTGACCTCTTTGCTAAGACTCTCCAGAGAGCCGTCCTCAAAACCAACACACATCTTGACATATCTCCCTCATTGATCGCAGTGTCTCCAGGAACGGCATTCAAGGAGCCAGGAACTTTTCTCCCTACACTGTCCATTGAGTTGTCCTCAAAACCAATATACATCCTGCTATATCTCCCACATGGAAAGTGCCAGGAGGGAGAAGTGGGGATTATGTTTAGACTTCCTCGGAACTGCTTCAAATCAACTAGATATCTTTGTGCTGTAAATCTCCCAACAGCCAAACGCAAAAGCAGCAAACATCTCGCTGTATGTCCCACATCCAAAGTGCCAAGAGAGAGCTTGCTCTCCCTGTCTTTGAGTACTGTTTTCGCTGTGCCGGTTACCTCTTTGCTAACATTCTCTTCAGCGCTGCAGGGAAACCAGGAACCACGTGGAGAAGGCACCCACACTGAAAGTGCCTGGAGGGAACATTGGGGCTTCTTCTCAGTGTCTCTGACATAGGGTTTCACTGTCCCGGGAAAGTCTCTGCTAACACCCTGCAGAGCGCTGTGCCCAATCTACAGAAACGTCTTGCGGTATCTCCTACAGGGAAAGTGCCAGGAGGGAACTGTCCATCTTGTTCTCAGTGTCTCTGAGAATTGCTCTGATTATCCCTGTGACCTCTTTGCTAAGACTCTCCAGAGAGCCGTCCTCAAAACCAACACACATCTTGACATATCTCCCACATTGATCGCAGTGTCTCCAGGAACGGCATTCAAGGAGCCAGGAACTTTTCTCCCTACACTGTCCATTGAGTTGTCCTCAAAACCAATATACATCCTGCTATATCTCCCACATGGAAAGTGCCAGGAGGGAGAAGTGGCGATTATGTTTAGACTTTCTCGGAACTGCTTCAAATCAACTAGATATCTTTGTGCTGTAAATCTCCCAACAGCCAAACGCAAAAGCAGCAAACATCTCGCTGTATGTCCCACATCCAAAGTGCCAAGAGAGAGCTTGCTCTCCCTCTCTTTGAGTACTGTTTTCGCTGTGCCGGTTACCTCTTTGCTAACATTCTCTTCAGCGCTGCAGGGAAACCAGGAACCACGTGGAGAAGGCACCCACACTGAAAGTGCCTGGAGGGAACATTGGGGCTTCTTCTCAGTGTCTCTGACATAGGGTTTCACTGTCCCGGGAAAGTCTCTGCTAACACCCTGCAGAGCGCTGTGCCCAATCTACAGAAACGTCTTGCGGTATCTCCTACAGGGAAAGTGCCAGGAGGGAACTGTCCATCTTGTTCTCAGTGTCTCTGAGAATTGCTCTGATTATCCCTGTGACCTCTTTGCTAAGACTCTCCAGAGAGCCGTCCTCAAAACCAACACACATCTTGACATATCTCCCTCATTGATCGCAGTGTCTCCAGGAACGGCATTCAAGGAGCCAGGAACTTTTCTCCCTACACTGTCCATTGAGTTGTCCTCAAAACCAATATACATCCTGCTATATCTCCCACATGGAAAGTGCCAGGAGGGAGAAGTGGCGATTATGTTTAGACTTTCTCGGAACTGCTTCAAATCAACTAGATATCTTTGTGCTGTAAATCTCCCAACAGCCAAACGCAAAAGCAGCAAACATCTCGCTGTATGTCCCACATCCAAAGTGCCAAGAGAGAGCTTGCTCTCCCTGTCTTTGAGTACTGTTTTCACTGTGCCGGTTACCTCTTTGCTAACATTCTCTTCAGCGCTGCAGGGAAACCAGGAACCACGTGGAGAAGGCACCCACACTGAAAGTGCCTGGAGGGAACATTGGGGCTTCTTCTCAGTGTCTCTGACATAGGGTTTCACTGTCCCGGGAAAGTCTCTGCTAACACCCTGCAGAGCGCTGTGCCCAATCTACAGAAACGTCTTGCGGTATCTCCTACAGGGAAAGTGCCAGGAGGGAACTGTCCATCTTGTTCTCAGTGTCTCTGAGAATTGCTCTGATTATCCCTGTGACCTCTTTGCTAAGACTCTCCAGAGAGCCGTCCTCAAAACCAACACACATCTTGACATATCTCCCACATTGATCGCAGTGTCTCCAGGAACGGCATTCAAGGAGCCAGGAACTTTTCTCCCTACACTGTCCATTGAGTTGTCCTCAAAACCAATATACATCCTGCTATATCTCCCACATGGAAAGTGCCAGGAGGGAGAAGTGGCGATTATGTTTAGACTTTCTCGGAACTGCTTCAAATCAACTAGATATCTTTGTGCTGTAAATCTCCCAACAGCCAAACGCAAAAGCAGCAAACATCTCGCTGTATGTCCCACATCCAAAGTGCCAAGAGAGAGCTTGCTCTCCCTGTCTTTGAGTACTGTTTTCGCTGTGCCGGTTACCTCTTTGCTAACATTCTCTTCAGCGCTGCAGGGAAACCAGGAACCACGTGGAGAAGGCACCCACACTGAAAGTGCCTGGAGGGAACATTGGGGCTTCTTCTCAGTGTCTCTGACATAGGGTTTCACTGTCCCGGGAAAGTCTCTGCTAACACCCTGCAGAGCGCTGTGCCCAATCTACAGAAACGTCTTGCGGTATCTCCTACAGGGAAAGTGCCAGGAGGGAATTGTCGAGCTTGTTCTCAGTGTCTCTGAGAATTGCTCTGATTATCCCTGTGACCTCTTTGCTAAGACTCTCCAGAGAGCCGTCCTCAAAACCAACACACATCTTGACATATCTCCCTCATTGATCGCAGTGTCTCCAGGAACGGCATTCAAGGAGCCAGGAACTTTTCTCCCTACACTGTCCATTGAGTTGTCCTCAAAACCAATATACATCCTGCTATATCTCCCACATGGAAAGTGCCAGGAGGGAGAAGTGGGGATTATGTTTAGACTTCCTCGGAACTGCTTCAAATCAACTAGATATCTTTGTGCTGTAAATCTCCCAACAGCCAAACGCAAAAGCAGCAAACATCTCGCTGTATGTCCCACATCCAAAGTGCCAAGAGAGAGCTTGCTCTCCCTGTCTTTGAGTACTGTTTTCGCTGTGCCGGTTACCTCTTTGCTAACATTCTCTTCAGCGCTGCAGGGAAACCAGGAACCACGTGGAGAAGGCACCCACACTGAAAGTGCCTGGAGGGAACATTGGGGCTTCTTCTCAGTGTCTCTGACATAGGGTTTCACTGTCCCGGGAAAGTCTCTGCTAACACCCTGCAGAGCGCTGTGCCCAATCTACAGAAACGTCTTGCGGTATCTCCTACAGGGAAAGTGCCAGGAGGGAATTGTCGAGCTTGTTCTCAGTGTCTCTGAGAATTGCTCTGATTATCCCTGTGACCTCTTTGCTAAGACTCTCCAGAGAGCCGTCCTCAAAACCAACACACATCTTGACATATCTCCCACATTGATCGCAGTGTCTCCAGGAACGGCATTCAAGGAGCCAGGAACTTTTCTCCCTACACTGTCCATTGAGTTGTCCTCAAAACCAATATACATCCTGCTATATCTCCCACATGGAAAGTGCCAGGAGGGAGAAGTGGCGATTATGTTTAGACTTTCTCGGAACTGCTTCAAATCAACTAGATATCTTTGTGCTGTAAATCTCCCAACAGCCAAACGCAAAAGCAGCAAACATCTCGCTGTATGTCCCACATCCAAAGTGCCAAGAGAGAGCTTGCTCTCCCTGTCTTTGAGTACTGTTTTCGCTGTGCCGGTTACCTCTTTGCTAACATTCTCTTCAGCGCTGCAGGGAAACCAGGAACCACGTGGAGAAGGCACCCACACTGAAAGTGCCTGGAGGGAACATTGGGGCTTCTTCTCAGTGTCTCTGACATAGGGTTTCACTGTCCCGGGAAAGTCTCTGCTAACACCCTGCAGAGCGCTGTGCCCAATCTACAGAAACGTCTTGCGGTATCTCCTACAGGGAAAGTGCCAGGAGGGAATTGTCGAGCTTGTTCTCAGTGTCTCTGAGAATTGCTCTGATTATCCCTGTGACCTCTTTGCTAAGACTCTCCAGAGAGCCGTCCTCAAAACCAACACACATCTTGACATATCTCCCACATTGATCGCAGTGTCTCCAGGAACGGCATTCAAGGAGCCAGGAACTTTTCTCCCTACACTGTCCATTGAGTTGTCCTCAAAACCAATATACATCCTGCTATATCTCCCACATGGAAAGTGCCAGGAGGGAGAAGTGGCGATTATGTTTAGACTTTCTCGGAACTGCTTCAAATCAACTAGATATCTTTGTGCTGTAAATCTCCCAACAGCCAAACGCAAAAGCAGCAAACATCTCGCTGTATGTCCCACATCCAAAGTGCCAAGAGAGAGCTTGCTCTCCCTGTCTTTGAGTACTGTTTTCGCTGTGCCGGTTACCTCTTTGCTAACATTCTCTTCAGCGCTGCAGGGAAACCAGGAACCACGTGGAGAAGGCACCCACACTGAAAGTGCCTGGAGGGAACATTGGGGCTTCTTCTCAGTGTCTCTGACATAGGGTTTCACTGTCCCGGGAAAGTCTCTGCTAACACCCTGCAGAGCGCTGTGCCCAATCTACAGAAACGTCTTGCGGTATCTCCTACAGGGAAAGTGCCAGGAGGGAACTGTCCATCTTGTTCTCAGTGTCTCTGAGAATTGCTCTGATTATCCCTGTGACCTCTTTGCTAAGACTCTCCAGAGAGCCGTCCTCAAAACCAACACACATCTTGACATATCTCCCACATTGATCGCAGTGTCTCCAGGAACGGCATTCAAGGAGCCAGGAACTTTTCTCCCTACACTGTCCATTGAGTTGTCCTCAAAACCAATATACATCCTGCTATATCTCCCACATGGAAAGTGCCAGGAGGGAGAAGTGGCGATTATGTTTAGACTTTCTCGGAACTGCTTCAAATCAACTAGATATCTTTGTGCTGTAAATCTCCCAACAGCCAAACGCAAAAGCAGCAAACATCTCGCTGTATGTCCCACATCCAAAGTGCCAAGAGAGAGCTTGCTCTCCCTGTCTTTGAGTACTGTTTTCGCTGTGCCGGTTACCTCTTTGCTAACATTCTCTTCAGCGCTGCAGGGAAACCAGGAACCACGTGGAGAAGGCACCCACACTGAAAGTGCCTGGAGGGAACATTGGGGCTTCTTCTCAGTGTCTCTGACATAGGGTTTCACTGTCCCGGGAAAGTCTCTGCTAACACCCTGCAGAGCGCTGTGCCCAATCTACAGAAACGTCTTGCGGTATCTCCTACAGGGAAAGTGCCAGGAGGGAATTGTCGAGCTTGTTCTCAGTGTCTCTGAGAATTGCTCTGATTATCCCTGTGACCTCTTTGCTAAGACTCTCCAGAGAGCCGTCCTCAAAACCAACACACATCTTGACATATCTCCCACATTGATCGCAGTGTCTCCAGGAACGGCATTCAAGGAGCCAGGAACTTTTCTCCCTACACTGTCCATTGAGTTGTCCTCAAAACCAATATACATCCTGCTATATCTCCCACATGGAAAGTGCCAGGAGGGAGAAGTGGCGATTATGTTTAGACTTTCTCGGAACTGCTTCAAATCAACTAGATATCTTTGTGCTGTAAATCTCCCAACAGCCAAACGCAAAAGCAGCAAACATCTCGCTGTATGTCCCACATCCAAAGTGCCAAGAGAGAGCTTGCTCTCCCTGTCTTTGAGTACTGTTTTCGCTGTGCCGGTTACCTCTTTGCTAACATTCTCTTCAGCGCTGCAGGGAAACCAGGAACCACGTGGAGAAGGCACCCACACTGAAAGTGCCTGGAGGGAACATTGGGGCTTCTTCTCAGTGTCTCTGACATAGGGTTTCACTGTCCCGGGAAAGTCTCTGCTAACACCCTGCAGAGCGCTGTGCCCAATCTACAGAAACGTCTTGCGGTATCTCCTACAGGGAAAGTGCCAGGAGGGAACTGTCCATCTTGTTCTCAGTGTCTCTGAGAATTGCTCTGATTATCCCTGTGACCTCTTTGCTAAGACTCTCCAGAGAGCCGTCCTCAAAACAAACACACATCTTGACATATCTCCCACATTGATCGCAGTGTCTCCAGGAACGGCATTCAAGGAGCCAGGAACTTTTCTCCCTACACTGTCCATTGAGTTGTCCTCAAAACCAATATACATCCTGCTATATCTCCCACATGGAAAGTGCCAGGAGGGAGAAGTGGCGATTATGTTTAGACTTTCTCGGAACTGCTTCAAATCAACTAGATATCTTTGTGCTGTAAATCTCCCAACAGCCAAACGCAAAAGCAGCAAACATCTCGCTGTATGTCCCACATCCAAAGTGCCAAGAGAGAGCTTGCTCTCCCTCTCTTTGAGTACTGTTTTCACTGTCCCGGTTACCTCTTTGCTAACATTCTCTTCAGCGCTGCAGGGAAACCAGGAACCACGTGGAGAAGGCACCCACACTGAAAGTGCCTGGAGGGAACATTGGGGCTTCTTCTCAGTGTCTCTGACATAGGGTTTCACTGTCCCGGGAAAGTCTCTGCTAACACCCTGCAGAGCGCTGTGCCCAATCTACAGAAACGTCTTGCGGTATCTCCTACAGGGAAAGTGCCAGGAGGGAACTGTCCATCTTGTTCTCAGTGTCTCTGAGAATTGCTCTGATTATCCCTGTGACCTCTTTGCTAAGACTCTCCAGAGAGCCGTCCTCAAAACCAACACACATCTTGACATATCTCCCACATTGATCGCAGTGTCTCCAGGAACGGCATTCAAGGAGCCAGGAACTTTTCTCCCTACACTGTCCATTGAGTTGTCCTCAAAACCAATATACATCCTGCTATATCTCCCACATGGAAAGTGCCAGGAGGGAGAAGTGGCGATTATGTTTAGACTTTCTCGGAACTGCTTCAAATCAACTAGATATCTTTGTGCTGTAAATCTCCCAACAGCCAAACGCAAAAGCAGCAAACATCTCGCTGTATGTCCCACATCCAAAGTGCCAAGAGAGAGCTTGCTCTCCCTGTCTTTGAGTACTGTTTTCGCTGTGCCGGTTACCTCTTTGCTAACATTCTCTTCAGCGCTGCAGGGAAACCAGGAACCACGTGGAGAAGGCACCCACACTGAAAGTGCCTGGAGGGAACATTGGGGCTTCTTCTCAGTGTCTCTGACATAGGGTTTCACTGTCCCGGGAAAGTCTCTGCTAACACCCTGCAGAGCGCTGTGCCCAATCTACAGAAACGTCTTGCGGTATCTCCTACAGGGAAAGTGCCAGGAGGGAACTGTCCATCTTGTTCTCAGTGTCTCTGAGAATTGCTCTGATTATCCCTGTGACCTCTTTGCTAAGACTCTCCAGAGAGCCGTCCTCAAAACCAACACACATCTTGACATATCTCCCACATTGATCGCAGTGTCTCCAGGAACGGCATTCAAGGAGCCAGGAACTTTTCTCCCTACACTGTCCATTGAGTTGTCCTCAAAACCAATATACATCCTGCTATATCTCCCACATGGAAAGTGCCAGGAGGGAGAAGTGGCGATTATGTTTAGACTTTCTCGGAACTGCTTCAAATCAACTAGATATCTTTGTGCTGTAAATCTCCCAACAGCCAAACGCAAAAGCAGCAAACATCTCGCTGTATGTCCCACATCCAAAGTGCCAAGAGAGAGCTTGCTCTCCCTGTCTTTGAGTACTGTTTTCGCTGTGCCGGTTACCTCTTTGCTAACATTCTCTTCAGCGCTGCAGGGAAACCAGGAACCACGTGGAGAAGGCACCCACACTGAAAGTGCCTGGAGGGAACATTGGGGCTTCTTCTCAGTGTCTCTGACATAGGGTTTCACTGTCCCGGGAAAGTCTCTGCTGACACCCTGCAGAGCGCTGTGCCCAATCTACAGAAACGTCTTGCGGTATCTCCTACAGGGAAAGTGCCAGGAGGGAATTGTCGAGCTTGTTCTCAGTGTCTCTGAGAATTGCTCTGATTATCCCTGTGACCTCTTTGCTAAGACTCTCCAGAGAGCCGTCCTCAAAACCAACACACATCTTGACATATCTCCCTCATTGATCGCAGTGTCTCCAGGAACGGCATTCAAGGAGCCAGGAACTTTTCTCCCTACACTGTCCATTGAGTTGTCCTCAAAACCAATATACATCCTGCTATATCTCCCACATGGAAAGTGCCAGGAGGGAGAAGTGGCGATTATGTTTAGACTTTCTCGGAACTGCTTCAAATCAACTAGATATCTTTGTGCTGTAAATCTCCCAACAGCCAAACGCAAAAGCAGCAAACATCTCGCTGTATGTCCCACATCCAAAGTGCCAAGAGAGAGCTTGCTCTCCCTGTCTTTGAGTACTGTTTTCGCTGTGCCGGTTACCTCTTTGCTAACATTCTCTTCAGCGCTGCAGGGAAACCAGGAACCACGTGGAGAAGGCACCCACACTGAAAGTGCCTGGAGGGAACATTGGGGCTTCTTCTCAGTGTCTCTGACATAGGGTTTCACTGTCCCGGGAAAGTCTCTGCTAACACCCTGCAGAGCGCTGTGCCCAATCTACAGAAACGTCTTGCGGTATCTCCTACAGGGAAAGTGCCAGGAGGGAATTGTCGAGCTTGTTCTCAGTGTCTCTGAGAATTGCTCTGATTATCCCTGTGACCTCTTTGCTAAGACTCTCCAGAGAGCCGTCCTCAAAACAAACACACATCTTGACATATCTCCCACATTGATCGCAGTGTCTCCAGGAACGGCATTCAAGGAGCCAGGAACTTTTCTCCCTACACTGTCCATTGAGTTGTCCTCAAAACCAATATACATCCTGCTATATCTCCCACATGGAAAGTGTCAGGAGGGAGAAGTGGCGATTATGTTTAGACTTTCTCGAACTGCTTCAAATCAACTAGATATCTTTGTGCTGTAAATCTCCCAACAGCCAAACGCAAAAGCAGCAAACATCTCGCTGTATGTCCCACATCCAAAGTGCCAAGAGAGAGCTTGCTCTCCCTCTCTTTGAGTACTGTTTTCACTGTCCCGGTTACCTCTTTGCTAACATTCTCTTCAGCGCTGCAGGGAAACCAGGAACCACGTGGAGAAGGCACCCACACTGAAAGTGCCTGGAGGGAACATTGGGGCTTCTTCTCAGTGTCTCTGACATAGGGTTTCACTGTCCCGGGAAAGTCTCTGCTAACACCCTGCAGAGCGCTGTGCCCAATCTACAGAAACGTCTTGCGGTATCTCCTACAGGGAAAGTGCCAGGAGGGAACTGTCCATCTTGTTCTCAGTGTCTCTGAGAATTGCTCTGATTATCCCTGTGACCTCTTTGCTAAGACTCTCCAGAGAGCCGTCCTCAAAACAAACACACATCTTGACATATCTCCCACATTGATCGCAGTGTCTCCAGGAACGGCATTCAAGGAGCCAGGAACTTTTCTCCCTACACTGTCCATTGAGTTGTCCTCAAAACCAATATACATCCTGCTATATCTCCCACATGGAAAGTGCCAGGAGGGAGAAGTGGCGATTATGTTTAGACTTTCTCGGAACTGCTTCAAATCAACTAGATATCTTTGTGCTGTAAATCTCCCAACAGCCAAACGCAAAAGCAGCAAACATCTCGCTGTATGTCCCACATCCAAAGTGCCAAGAGAGAGCTTGCTCTCCCTGTCTTTGAGTACTGTTTTCGCTGTGACGGTTACCTCTTTGCTAACATTCTCTTCAGCGCTGCAGGGAAACCAGGAACCACGTGGAGAAGGCACCCACACTGAAAGTGCCTGGAGGGAACATTGGGGCTTCTTCTCAGTGTCTCTGACATAGGGTTTCACTGTCCCGGGAAAGTCTCTGCTAACACCCTGCAGAGCGCTGTGCCCAATCTACAGAAACGTCTTGCGGTATCTCCTACAGGGAAAGTGCCAGGAGGGAATTGTCGAGCTTGTTCTCAGTGTCTCTGAGAATTGCTCTGATTATCCCTGTGACCTCTTTGCTAAGACTCTCCAGAGAGCCGTCCTCAAAACCAACACACATCTTGACATATCTCCCACATTGATCGCAGTGTCTCCAGGAACGGCATTCAAGGAGCCAGGAACTTTTCTCCCTACACTGTCCATTGAGTTGTCCTCAAAACCAATATACATCCTGCTATATCTCCCACATGGAAAGTGCCAGGAGGGAGAAGTGGCGATTATGTTTAGACTTTCTCGGAACTGCTTCAAATCAACTAGATATCTTTGTGCTGTAAATCTCCCAACAGCCAAACGCAAAAGCAGCAAACATCTCGCTGTATGTCCCACATCCAAAGTGCCAAGAGAGAGCTTGCTCTCCCTGTCTTTGAGTACTGTTTTCGCTGTGCCGGTTACCTCTTTGCTAACATTCTCTTCAGCGCTGCAGGGAAACCAGGAACCACGTGGAGAAGGCACCCACACTGAAAGTGCCTGGAGGGAACATTGGGGCTTCTTCTCAGTGTCTCTGACATAGGGTTTCACTGTCCCGGGAAAGTCTCTGCTAACACCCTGCAGAGCGCTGTGCCCAATCTACAGAAACGTCTTGCGGTATCTCCTACAGGGAAAGTGCCAGGAGGGAATTGTCGAGCTTGTTCTCAGTGTCTCTGAGAATTGCTCTGATTATCCCTGTGACCTCTTTGCTAAGACTCTCCAGAGAGCCGTCCTCAAAACCAACACACATCTTGACATATCTCCCACATTGATCGCAGTGTCTCCAGGAACGGCATTCAAGGAGCCAGGAACTTTTCTCCCTACACTGTCCATTGAGTTGTCCTCAAAACCAATATACATCCTGCTATATCTCCCACATGGAAAGTGCCAGGAGGGAGAAGTGGCGATTATGTTTAGACTTTCTCGGAACTGCTTCAAATCAACTAGATATCTTTGTGCTGTAAATCTCCCAACAGCCAAACGCAAAAGCAGCAAACATCTCGCTGTATGTCCCACATCCAAAGTGCCAAGAGAGAGCTTGCTCTCCCTGTCTTTGAGTACTGTTTTCGCTGTGCCGGTTACCTCTTTGCTAACATTCTCTTCAGCGCTGCAGGGAAACCAGGAACCACGTGGAGAAGGCACCCACACTGAAAGTGCCTGGAGGGAACATTGGGGCTTCTTCTCAGTGTCTCTGACATAGGGTTTCACTGTCCCGGGAAAGTCTCTGCTAACACCCTGCAGAGCGCTGTGCCCAATCTACAGAAACGTCTTGCGGTATCTCCTACAGGGAAAGTGCCAGGAGGGAACTGTCCATTTTGTTCTCAGTGTCTCTGAGAATTGCTCTGATTATCCCTGTGACCTCTTTGCTAAGACTCTCCAGAGAGCCGTCCTCAAAACAAACACACATCTTGACATATCTCCCACATTGATCGCAGTGTCTCCAGGAACGGCATTCAAGGAGCCAGGAACTTTTCTCCCTACACTGTCCATTGAGTTGTCCTCAAAACCAATATACATCCTGCTATATCTCCCACATGGAAAGTGCCAGGAGGGAGAAGTGGCGATTATGTTTAGACTTTCTCGGAACTGCTTCAAATCAACTAGATATCTTTGTGCTGTAAATCTCCCAACAGCCAAACGCAAAAGCAGCAAACATCTCGCTGTATGTCCCACATCCAAAGTGCCAAGAGAGAGCTTGCTCTCCCTCTCTTTGAGTACTGTTTTCACTGTCCCGGTTACCTCTTTGCTAACATTCTCTTCAGCGCTGCAGGGAAACCAGGAACCACGTGGAGAAGGCACCCACACTGAAAGTGCCTGGAGGGAACATTGGGGCTTCTTCTCAGTGTCTCTGACATAGGGTTTCACTGTCCCGGGAAAGTCTCTGCTAACACCCTGCAGAGCGCTGTGCCCAATCTACAGAAACGTCTTGCGGTATCTCCTACAGGGAAAGTGCCAGGAGGGAACTGTCCATCTTGTTCTCAGTGTCTCTGAGAATTGCTCTGATTATCCCTGTGACCTCTTTGCTAAGACTCTCCAGAGAGCCGTCCTCAAAACCAACACACATCTTGACATATCTCCCACATTGATCGCAGTGTCTCCAGGAACGGCATTCAAGGAGCCAGGAACTTTTCTCCCTACACTGTCCATTGAGTTGTCCTCAAAACCAATATACATCCTGCTATATCTCCCACATGGAAAGTGCCAGGAGGGAGAAGTGGCGATTATGTTTAGACTTTCTCGGAACTGCTTCAAATCAACTAGATATCTTTGTGCTGTAAATCTCCCAACAGCCAAACGCAAAAGCAGCAAACATCTCGCTGTATGTCCCACATCCAAAGTGCCAAGAGAGAGCTTGCTCTCCCTGTCTTTGAGTACTGTTTTCGCTGTGCCGGTTACCTCTTTGCTAACATTCTCTTCAGCGCTGCAGGGAAACCAGGAACCACGTGGAGAAGGCACCCACACTGAAAGTGCCTGGAGGGAACATTGGGGCTTCTTCTCAGTGTCTCTGACATAGGGTTTCACTGTCCCGGGAAAGTCTCTGCTAACACCCTGCAGAGCGCTGTGCCCAATCTACAGAAACGTCTTGCGGTATCTCCTACAGGGAAAGTGCCAGGAGGGAACTGTCCATCTTGTTCTCAGTGTCTCTGAGAATTGCTCTGATTATCCCTGTGACCTCTTTGCTAAGACTCTCCAGAGAGCCGTCCTCAAAACCAACACACATCTTGACATATCTCCCACATTGATCGCAGTGTCTCCAGGAACGGCATTCAAGGAGCCAGGAACTTTTCTCCCTACACTGTCCATTGAGTTGTCCTCAAAACCAATATACATCCTGCTATATCTCCCACATGGAAAGTGCCAGGAGGGAGAAGTGGCGATTATGTTTAGACTTTCTCGGAACTGCTTCAAATCAACTAGATATCTTTGTGCTGTAAATCTCCCAACAGCCAAACGCAAAAGCAGCAAACATCTCGCTGTATGTCCCACATCCAAAGTGCCAAGAGAGAGCTTGCTCTCCCTGTCTTTGAGTACTGTTTTCGCTGTGCCGGTTACCTCTTTGCTAACATTCTCTTCAGCGCTGCAGGGAAACCAGGAACCACGTGGAGAAGGCACCCACACTGAAAGTGCCTGGAGGGAACATTGGGGCTTCTTCTCAGTGTCTCTGACATAGGGTTTCACTGTCCCGGGAAAGTCTCTGCTAACACCCTGCAGAGCGCTGTGCCCAATCTACAGAAACGTCTTGCGGTATCTCCTACAGGGAAAGTGCCAGGAGGGAACTGTCCATCTTGTTCTCAGTGTCTCTGAGAATTGCTCTGATTATCCCTGTGACCTCTTTGCTAAGACTCTCCAGAGAGCCGTCCTCAAAACCAACACACATCTTGACATATCTCCCACATTGATCGCAGTGTCTCCAGGAACGGCATTCAAGGAGCCAGGAACTTTTCTCCCTACACTGTCCATTGAGTTGTCCTCAAAACCAATATACATCCTGCTATATCTCCCACATGGAAAGTGCCAGGAGGGAGAAGTGGCGATTATGTTTAGACTTTCTCGGAACTGCTTCAAATCAACTAGATATCTTTGTGCTGTAAATCTCCCAACAGCCAAACGCAAAAGCAGCAAACATCTCGCTGTATGTCCCACATCCAAAGTGCCAAGAGAGAGCTTGCTCTCCCTGTCTTTGAGTACTGTTTTCGCTGTGCCGGTTACCTCTTTGCTAACATTCTCTTCAGCGCTGCAGGGAAACCAGGAACCACGTGGAGAAGGCACCCACACTGAAAGTGCCTGGAGGGAACATTGGGGCTTCTTCTCAGTGTCTCTGACATAGGGTTTCACTGTCCCGGGAAAGTCTCTGCTAACACCCTGCAGAGCGCTGTGCCCAATCTACAGAAACGTCTTGCGGTATCTCCTACAGGGAAAGTGCCAGGAGGGAACTGTCCATCTTGTTCTCAGTGTCTCTGAGAATTGCTCTGATTATCCCTGTGACCTCTTTGCTAAGACTCTCCAGAGAGCCGTCCTCAAAACAAACACACATCTTGACATATCTCCCACATTGATCGCAGTGTCTCCAGGAACGGCATTCAAGGAGCCAGGAACTTTTCTCCCTACACTGTCCATTGAGTTGTCCTCAAAACCAATATACATCCTGCTATATCTCCCACATGGAAAGTGCCAGGAGGGAGAAGTGGCGATTATGTTTAGACTTTCTCGGAACTGCTTCAAATCAACTAGATATCTTTGTGCTGTAAATCTCCCAACAGCCAAACGCAAAAGCAGCAAACATCTCGCTGTATGTCCCACATCCAAAGTGCCAAGAGAGAGCTTGCTCTCCCTGTCTTTGAGTACTGTTTTCGCTGTGCCGGTTACCTCTTTGCTAACATTCTCTTCAGCGCTGCAGGGAAACCAGGAACCACGTGGAGAAGGCACCCACACTGAAAGTGCCTGGAGGGAACATTGGGGCTTCTTCTCAGTGTCTCTGACATAGGGTTTCACTGTCCCGGGAAAGTCTCTGCTAACACCCTGCAGAGCGCTGTGCCCAATCTACAGAAACGTCTTGCGGTATCTCCTACAGGGAAAGTGCCAGGAGGGAACTGTCCATCTTGTTCTCAGTGTCTCTGAGAATTGCTCTGATTATCCCTGTGACCTCTTTGCTAAGACTCTCCAGAGAGCCGTCCTCAAAACCAACACACATCTTGACATATCTCCCTCATTGATCGCAGTGTCTCCAGGAACGGCATTCAAGGAGCCAGGAACTTTTCTCCCTACACTGTCCATTGAGTTGTCCTCAAAACCAATATACATCCTGCTATATCTCCCACATGGAAAGTGCCAGGAGGGAGAAGTGGCGATTATGTTTAGACTTTCTCGGAACTGCTTCAAATCAACTAGATATCTTTGTGCTGTAAATCTCCCAACAGCCAAACGCAAAAGCAGCAAACATCTCGCTGTATGTCCCACATCCAAAGTGCCAAGAGAGAGCTTGCTCTCCCTGTCTTTGAGTACTGTTTTCACTGTCCCGGTTACCTCTTTGCTAACATTCTCTTCAGCGCTGCAGGGAAACCAGGAACCACGTGGAGAAGGCACCCACACTGAAAGTGCCTGGAGGGAACATTGGGGCTTCTTCTCAGTGTCTCTGACATAGGGTTTCACTGTCCCGGGAAAGTCTCTGCTAACACCCTGCAGAGCGCTGTGCCCAATCTACAGAAACGTCTTGCGGTATCTCCTACAGGGAAAGTGCCAGGAGGGAACTGTCCATCTTGTTCTCAGTGTCTCTGAGAATTGCTCTGATTATCCCTGTGACCTCTTTGCTAAGACTCTCCAGAGAGCCGTCCTCAAAACCAACACACATCTTGACATATCTCCCACATTGATCGCAGTGTCTCCAGGAACGGCATTCAAGGAGCCAGGAACTTTTCTCCCTACACTGTCCATTGAGTTGTCCTCAAAACCAATATACATCCTGCTATATCTCCCACATGGAAAGTGCCAGGAGGGAGAAGTGGCGATTATGTTTAGACTTTCTCGGAACTGCTTCAAATCAACTAGATATCTTTGTGCTGTAAATCTCCCAACAGCCAAACGCAAAAGCAGCAAACATCTCGCTGTATGTCCCACATCCAAAGTGCCAAGAGAGAGCTTGCTCTCCCTGTCTTTGAGTACTGTTTTCGCTGTGCCGGTTACCTCTTTGCTAACATTCTCTTCAGCGCTGCAGGGAAACCAGGAACCACGTGGAGAAGGCACCCACACTGAAAGTGCCTGGAGGGAACATTGGGGCTTCTTCTCAGTGTCTCTGACATAGGGTTTCACTGTCCCGGGAAAGTCTCTGCTAACACCCTGCAGAGCGCTGTGCCCAATCTACAGAAACGTCTTGCGGTATCTCCTACAGGGAAAGTGCCAGGAGGGAATTGTCGAGCTTGTTCTCAGTGTCTCTGAGAATTGCTCTGATTATCCCTGTGACCTCTTTGCTAAGACTCTCCAGAGAGCCGTCCTCAAAACCAACACACATCTTGACATATCTCCCTCATTGATCGCAGTGTCTCCAGGAACGGCATTCAAGGAGCCAGGAACTTTTCTCCCTACACTGTCCATTGAGTTGTCCTCAAAACCAATATACATCCTGCTATATCTCCCACATGGAAAGTGCCAGGAGGGAGAAGTGGGGATTATGTTTAGACTTCCTCGGAACTGCTTCAAATCAACTAGATATCTTTGTGCTGTAAATCTCCCAACAGCCAAACGCAAAAGCAGCAAACATCTCGCTGTATGTCCCACATCCAAAGTGCCAAGAGAGAGCTTGCTCTCCCTGTCTTTGAGTACTGTTTTCGCTGTGCCGGTTACCTCTTTGCTAACATTCTCTTCAGCGCTGCAGGGAAACCAGGAACCACGTGGAGAAGGCACCCACACTGAAAGTGCCTGGAGGGAACATTGGGGCTTCTTCTCAGTGTCTCTGACATAGGGTTTCACTGTCCCGGGAAAGTCTCTGCTAACACCCTGCAGAGCGCTGTGCCCAATCTACAGAAACGTCTTGCGGTATCTCCTACAGGGAAAGTGCCAGGAGGGAATTGTCGAGCTTGTTCTCAGTGTCTCTGAGAATTGCTCTGATTATCCCTGTGACCTCTTTGCTAAGACTCTCCAGAGAGCCGTCCTCAAAACCAACACACATCTTGACATATCTCCCACATTGATCGCAGTGTCTCCAGGAACGGCATTCAAGGAGCCAGGAACTTTTCTCCCTACACTGTCCATTGAGTTGTCCTCAAAACCAATATACATCCTGCTATATCTCCCACATGGAAAGTGCCAGGAGGGAGAAGTGGCGATTATGTTTAGACTTTCTCGGAACTGCTTCAAATCAACTAGATATCTTTGTGCTGTAAATCTCCCAACAGCCAAACGCAAAAGCAGCAAACATCTCGCTGTATGTCCCACATCCAAAGTGCCAAGAGAGAGCTTGCTCTCCCTGTCTTTGAGTACTGTTTTCGCTGTGCCGGTTACCTCTTTGCTAACATTCTCTTCAGCGCTGCAGGGAAACCAGGAACCACGTGGAGAAGGCACCCACACTGAAAGTGCCTGGAGGGAACATTGGGGCTTCTTCTCAGTGTCTCTGACATAGGGTTTCACTGTCCCGGGAAAGTCTCTGCTAACACCCTGCAGAGCGCTGTGCCCAATCTACAGAAACGTCTTGCGGTATCTCCTACAGGGAAAGTGCCAGGAGGGAATTGTCGAGCTTGTTCTCAGTGTCTCTGAGAATTGCTCTGATTATCCCTGTGACCTCTTTGCTAAGACTCTCCAGAGAGCCGTCCTCAAAACCAACACACATCTTGACATATCTCCCACATTGATCGCAGTGTCTCCAGGAACGGCATTCAAGGAGCCAGGAACTTTTCTCCCTACACTGTCCATTGAGTTGTCCTCAAAACCAATATACATCCTGCTATATCTCCCACATGGAAAGTGCCAGGAGGGAGAAGTGGCGATTATGTTTAGACTTTCTCGGAACTGCTTCAAATCAACTAGATATCTTTGTGCTGTAAATCTCCCAACAGCCAAACGCAAAAGCAGCAAACATCTCGCTGTATGTCCCACATCCAAAGTGCCAAGAGAGAGCTTGCTCTCCCTGTCTTTGAGTACTGTTTTCACTGTCCCGGTTACCTCTTTGCTAACATTCTCTTCAGCGCTGCAGGGAAACCAGGAACCACGTGGAGAAGGCACCCACACTGAAAGTGCCTGGAGGGAACATTGGGGCTTCTTCTCAGTGTCTCTGACATAGGGTTTCACTGTCCCGGGAAAGTCTCTGCTAACACCCTGCAGAGCGCTGTGCCCAATCTACAGAAACGTCTTGCGGTATCTCCTACAGGGAAAGTGCCAGGAGGGAACTGTCCATTTTGTTCTCAGTGTCTCTGAGAATTGCTCTGATTATCCCTGTGACCTCTTTGCTAAGACTCTCCAGAGAGCCGTCCTCAAAACCAACACACATCTTGACATATCTCCCACATTGATCGCAGTGTCTCCAGGAACGGCATTCAAGGAGCCAGGAACTTTTCTCCCTACACTGTCCATTGAGTTGTCCTCAAAACCAATATACATCCTGCTATATCTCCCACATGGAAAGTGCCAGGAGGGAGAAGTGGCGATTATGTTTAGACTTTCTCGGAACTGCTTCAAATCAACTAGATATCTTTGTGCTGTAAATCTCCCAACAGCCAAACGCAAAAGCAGCAAACATCTCGCTGTATGTCCCACATCCAAAGTGCCAAGAGAGAGCTTGCTCTCCCTGTCTTTGAGTACTGTTTTCGCTGTGACGGTTACCTCTTTGCTAACATTCTCTTCAGCGCTGCAGGGAAACCAGGAACCACGTGGAGAAGGCACCCACACTGAAAGTGCCTGGAGGGAACATTGGGGCTTCTTCTCAGTGTCTCTGACATAGGGTTTCACTGTCCCGGGAAAGTCTCTGCTAACACCCTGCAGAGCGCTGTGCCCAATCTACAGAAACGTCTTGCGGTATCTCCTACAGGGAAAGTGCCAGGAGGGAATTGTCGAGCTTGTTCTCAGTGTCTCTGAGAATTGCTCTGATTATCCCTGTGACCTCTTTGCTAAGACTCTCCAGAGAGCCGTCCTCAAAACCAACACACATCTTGACATATCTCCCACATTGATCGCAGTGTCTCCAGGAACGGCATTCAAGGAGCCAGGAACTTTTCTCCCTACACTGTCCATTGAGTTGTCCTCAAAACCAATATACATCCTGCTATATCTCCCACATGGAAAGTGCCAGGAGGGAGAAGTGGCGATTATGTTTAGACTTTCTCGGAACTGCTTCAAATCAACTAGATATCTTTGTGCTGTAAATCTCCCAACAGCCAAACGCAAAAGCAGCAAACATCTCGCTGTATGTCCCACATCCAAAGTGCCAAGAGAGAGCTTGCTCTCCCTGTCTTTGAGTACTGTTTTCACTGTCCCGGTTACCTCTTTGCTAACATTCTCTTCAGCGCTGCAGGGAAACCAGGAACCACGTGGAGAAGGCACCCACACTGAAAGTGCCTGGAGGGAACATTGGGGCTTCTTCTCAGTGTCTCTGACATAGGGTTTCACTGTCCCGGGAAAGTCTCTGCTAACACCCTGCAGAGCGCTGTGCCCAATCTACAGAAACGTCTTGCGGTATCTCCTACAGGGAAAGTGCCAGGAGGGAACTGTCCATTTTGTTCTCAGTGTCTCTGAGAATTGCTCTGATTATCCCTGTGACCTCTTTGCTAAGACTCTCCAGAGAGCCGTCCTCAAAACCAACACACATCTTGACATATCTCCCTCATTGATCGCAGTGTCTCCAGGAACGGCATTCAAGGAGCCAGGAACTTTTCTCCCTACACTGTCCATTGAGTTGTCCTCAAAACCAATATACATCCTGCTATATCTCCCACATGGAAAGTGCCAGGAGGGAGAAGTGGCGATTATGTTTAGACTTTCTCGGAACTGCTTCAAATCAACTAGATATCTTTGTGCTGTAAATCTCCCAACAGCCAAACGCAAAAGCAGCAAACATCTCGCTGTATGTCCCACATCCAAAGTGCCAAGAGAGAGCTTGCTCTCCCTGTCTTTGAGTACTGTTTTCGCTGTGCCGGTTACCTCTTTGCTAACATTCTCTTCAGCGCTGCAGGGAAACCAGGAACCACGTGGAGAAGGCACCCACACTGAAAGTGCCTGGAGGGAACATTGGGGCTTCTTCTCAGTGTCTCTGACATAGGGTTTCACTGTCCCGGGAAAGTCTCTGCTAACACCCTGCAGAGCGCTGTGCCCAATCTACAGAAACGTCTTGCGGTATCTCCTACAGGGAAAGTGCCAGGAGGGAACTGTCCATCTTGTTCTCAGTGTCTCTGAGAATTGCTCTGATTATCCCTGTGACCTCTTTGCTAAGACTCTCCAGAGAGCCGTCCTCAAAACCAACACACATCTTGACATATCTCCCACATTGATCGCAGTGTCTCCAGGAACGGCATTCAAGGAGCCAGGAACTTTTCTCCCTACACTGTCCATTGAGTTGTCCTCAAAACCAATATACATCCTGCTATATCTCCCACATGGAAAGTGCCAGGAGGGAGAAGTGGCGATTATGTTTAGACTTTCTCGGAACTGCTTCAAATCAACTAGATATCTTTGTGCTGTAAATCTCCCAACAGCCAAACGCAAAAGCAGCAAACATCTCGCTGTATGTCCCACATCCAAAGTGCCAAGAGAGAGCTTGCTCTCCCTGTCTTTGAGTACTGTTTTCGCTGTGCCGGTTACCTCTTTGCTAACATTCTCTTCAGCGCTGCAGGGAAACCAGGAACCACGTGGAGAAGGCACCCACACTGAAAGTGCCTGGAGGGAACATTGGGGCTTCTTCTCAGTGTCTCTGACATAGGGTTTCACTGTCCCGGGAAAGTCTCTGCTAACACCCTGCAGAGCGCTGTGCCCAATCTACAGAAACGTCTTGCGGTATCTCCTACAGGGAAAGTGCCAGGAGGGAACTGTCCATCTTGTTCTCAGTGTCTCTGAGAATTGCTCTGATTATCCCTGTGACCTCTTTGCTAAGACTCTCCAGAGAGCCGTCCTCAAAACCAACACACATCTTGACATATCTCCCTCATTGATCGCAGTGTCTCCAGGAACGGCATTCAAGGAGCCAGGAACTTTTCTCCCTACACTGTCCATTGAGTTGTCCTCAAAACCAATATACATCCTGCTATATCTCCCACATGGAAAGTGCCAGGAGGGAGAAGTGGCGATTATGTTTAGACTTTCTCGGAACTGCTTCAAATCAACTAGATATCTTTGTGCTGTAAATCTCCCAACAGCCAAACGCAAAAGCAGCAAACATCTCGCTGTATGTCCCACATCCAAAGTGCCAAGAGAGAGCTTGCTCTCCCTGTCTTTGAGTACTGTTTTCACTGTCCCGGTTACCTCTTTGCTAACATTCTCTTCAGCGCTGCAGGGAAACCAGGAACCACGTGGAGAAGGCACCCACACTGAAAGTGCCTGGAGGGAACATTGGGGCTTCTTCTCAGTGTCTCTGACATAGGGTTTCACTGTCCCGGGAAAGTCTCTGCTAACACCCTGCAGAGCGCTGTGCCCAATCTACAGAAACGTCTTGCGGTATCTCCTACAGGGAAAGTGCCAGGAGGGAACTGTCCATCTTGTTCTCAGTGTCTCTGAGAATTGCTCTGATTATCCCTGTGACCTCTTTGCTAAGACTCTCCAGAGAGCCGTCCTCAAAACCAACACACATCTTGACATATCTCCCACATTGATCGCAGTGTCTCCAGGAACGGCATTCAAGGAGCCAGGAACTTTTCTCCCTACACTGTCCATTGAGTTGTCCTCAAAACCAATATACATCCTGCTATATCTCCCACATGGAAAGTGCCAGGAGGGAGAAGTGGCGATTATGTTTAGACTTTCTCGGAACTGCTTCAAATCAACTAGATATCTTTGTGCTGTAAATCTCCCAACAGCCAAACGCAAAAGCAGCAAACATCTCGCTGTATGTCCCACATCCAAAGTGCCAAGAGAGAGCTTGCTCTCCCTGTCTTTGAGTACTGTTTTCGCTGTGCCGGTTACCTCTTTGCTAACATTCTCTTCAGCGCTGCAGGGAAACCAGGAACCACGTGGAGAAGGCACCCACACTGAAAGTGCCTGGAGGGAACATTGGGGCTTCTTCTCAGTGTCTCTGACATAGGGTTTCACTGTCCCGGGAAAGTCTCTGCTAACACCCTGCAGAGCGCTGTGCCCAATCTACAGAAACGTCTTGCGGTATCTCCTACAGGGAAAGTGCCAGGAGGGAATTGTCGAGCTTGTTCTCAGTGTCTCTGAGAATTGCTCTGATTATCCCTGTGACCTCTTTGCTAAGACTCTCCAGAGAGCCGTCCTCAAAACCAACACACATCTTGACATATCTCCCACATTGATCGCAGTGTCTCCAGGAACGGCATTCAAGGAGCCAGGAACTTTTCTCCCTACACTGTCCATTGAGTTGTCCTCAAAACCAATATACATCCTTCTATATCTCCCACATGGAAAGTGCCAGGAGGGAGAAGTGGCGATTATGTTTAGACTTTCTCGGAACTGCTTCAAATCAACTAGATATCTTTGTGCTGTAAATCTCCCAACAGCCAAACGCAAAAGCAGCAAACATCTCGCTGTATGTCCCACATCCAAAGTGCCAAGAGAGAGCTTGCTCTCCCTCTCTTTGAGTACTGTTTTCGCTGTGCCGGTTACCTCTTTGCTAACATTCTCTTCAGCGCTGCAGGGAAACCAGGAACCACGTGGAGAAGGCACCCACACTGAAAGTGCCTGGAGGGAACATTGGGGCTTCTTCTCAGTGTCTCTGACATAGGGTTTCACTGTCCCGGGAAAGTCTCTGCTAACACCCTGCAGAGCGCTGTGCCCAATCTACAGAAACGTCTTGCGGTATCTCCTACAGGGAAAGTGCCAGGAGGGAATTGTCGAGCTTGTTCTCAGTGTCTCTGAGAATTGCTCTGATTATCCCTGTGACCTCTTTGCTAAGACTCTCCAGAGAGCCGTCCTCAAAACCAACACACATCTTGACATATCTCCCACATTGATCGCAGTGTCTCCAGGAACGGCATTCAAGGAGCCAGGAACTTTTCTCCCTACACTGTCCATTGAGTTGTCCTCAAAACCAATATACATCCTGCTATATCTCCCACATGGAAAGTGCCAGGAGGGAGAAGTGGCGATTATGTTTAGACTTTCTCGGAACTGCTTCAAATCAACTAGATATCTTTGTGCTGTAAATCTCCCAACAGCCAAACGCAAAAGCAGCAAACATCTCGCTGTATGTCCCACATCCAAAGTGCCAAGAGAGAGCTTGCTCTCCCTGTCTTTGAGTACTGTTTTCACTGTCCCGGTTACCTCTTTGCTAACATTCTCTTCAGCGCTGCAGGGAAACCAGGAACCACGTGGAGAAGGCACCCACACTGAAAGTGCCTGGAGGGAACATTGGGGCTTCTTCTCAGTGTCTCTGACATAGGGTTTCACTGTCCCGGGAAAGTCTCTGCTAACACCCTGCAGAGCGCTGTGCCCAATCTACAGAAACGTCTTGCGGTATCTCCTACAGGGAAAGTGCCAGGAGGGAACTGTCCATCTTGTTCTCAGTGTCTCTGAGAATTGCTCTGATTATCCCTGTGACCTCTTTGCTAAGACTCTCCAGAGAGCCGTCCTCAAAACCAACACACATCTTGACATATCTCCCACATTGATCGCAGTGTCTCCAGGAACGGCATTCAAGGAGCCAGGAACTTTTCTCCCTACACTGTCCATTGAGTTGTCCTCAAAACCAATATACATCCTGCTATATCTCCCACATGGAAAGTGCCAGGAGGGAGAAGTGGCGATTATGTTTAGACTTTCTCGGAACTGCTTCAAATCAACTAGATATCTTTGTGCTGTAAATCTCCCAACAGCCAAACGCAAAAGCAGCAAACATCTCGCTGTATGTCCCACATCCAAAGTGCCAAGAGAGAGCTTGCTCTCCCTCTCTTTGAGTACTGTTTTCGCTGTGCCGGTTACCTCTTTGCTAACATTCTCTTCAGCGCTGCAGGGAAACCAGGAACCACGTGGAGAAGGCACCCACACTGAAAGTGCCTGGAGGGAACATTGGGGCTTCTTCTCAGTGTCTCTGACATAGGGTTTCACTGTCCCGGGAAAGTCTCTGCTAACACCCTGCAGAGCGCTGTGCCCAATCTACAGAAACGTCTCGCGGTATCTCCTACAGGGAAAGTGCCAGGAGGGAACTGTCCATCTTGTTCTCAGTGTCTCTGAGAATTGCTCTGATTATCCCTGTGACCTCTTTGCTAAGACTCTCCAGAGAGCCGTCCTCAAAACAAACACACATCTTGACATATCTCCCACATTGATCGCAGTGTCTCCAGGAACGGCATTCAAGGAGCCAGGAACTTTTCTCCCTACACTGTCCATTGAGTTGTCCTCAAAACCAATATACATCCTGCTATATCTCCCACATGGAAAGTGCCAGGAGGGAGAAGTGGCGATTATGTTTAGACTTTCTCGGAACTGCTTCAAATCAACTAGATATCTTTGTGCTGTAAATCTCCCAACAGCCAAACGCAAAAGCAGCAAACATCTCGCTGTATGTCCCACATCCAAAGTGCCAAGAGAGAGCTTGCTCTCCCTCTCTTTGAGTACTGTTTTCGCTGTGCCGGTTACCTCTTTGCTAACATTCTCTTCAGCGCTGCAGGGAAACCAGGAACCACGTGGAGAAGGCACCCACACTGAAAGTGCCTGGAGGGAACATTGGGGCTTCTTCTCAGTGTCTCTGACATAGGGTTTCACTGTCCCGGGAAAGTCTCTGCTAACACCCTGCAGAGCGCTGTGCCCAATCTACAGAAACGTCTTGCGGTATCTCCTACAGGGAAAGTGCCAGGAGGGAATTGTCGAGCTTGTTCTCAGTGTCTCTGAGAATTGCTCTGATTATCCCTGTGACCTCTTTGCTAAGACTCTCCAGAGAGCCGTCCTCAAAACCAACACACATCTTGACATATCTCCCTCATTGATCGCAGTGTCTCCAGGAACGGCATTCAAGGAGCCAGGAACTTTTCTCCCTACACTGTCCATTGAGTTGTCCTCAAAACCAATATACATCCTGCTATATCTCCCACATGGAAAGTGCCAGGAGGGAGAAGTGGCGATTATGTTTAGACTTTCTCGGAACTGCTTCAAATCAACTAGATATCTTTGTGCTGTAAATCTCCCAACAGCCAAACGCAAAAGCAGCAAACATCTCGCTGTATGTCCCACATCCAAAGTGCCAAGAGAGAGCTTGCTCTCCCTGTCTTTGAGTACTGTTTTCGCTGTGCCGGTTACCTCTTTGCTAACATTCTCTTCAGCGCTGCAGGGAAACCAGGAACCACGTGGAGAAGGCACCCACACTGAAAGTGCCTGGAGGGAACATTGGGGCTTCTTCTCAGTGTCTCTGACATAGGGTTTCACTGTCCCGGGAAAGTCTCTGCTAACACCCTGCAGAGCGCTGTGCCCAATCTACAGAAACGTCTTGCGGTATCTCCTACAGGGAAAGTGCCAGGAGGGAATTGTCGAGCTTGTTCTCAGTGTCTCTGAGAATTGCTCTGATTATCCCTGTGACCTCTTTGCTAAGACTCTCCAGAGAGCCGTCCTCAAAACCAACACACATCTTGACATATCTCCCTCATTGATCGCAGTGTCTCCAGGAACGGCATTCAAGGAGCCAGGAACTTTTCTCCCTACACTGTCCATTGAGTTGTCCTCAAAACCAATATACATCCTGCTATATCTCCCACATGGAAAGTGCCAGGAGGGAGAAGTGGCGATTATGTTTAGACTTTCTCGGAACTGCTTCAAATCAACTAGATATTTTTGTGCTGTAAATCTCCCAACAGCCAAACGCAAAAGCAGCAAACATCTCGCTGTATGTCCCACATCCAAAGTGCCAAGAGAGAGCTTGCTCTCCCTCTCTTTGAGTACTGTTTTCGCTGTGCCGGTTACCTCTTTGCTAACATTCTCTTCAGCGCTGCAGGGAAACCAGGAACCACGTGGAGAAGGCACCCACACTGAAAGTGCCTGGAGGGAACATTGGGGCTTCTTCTCAGTGTCTCTGACATAGGGTTTCACTGTCCCGGGAAAGTCTCTGCTAACACCCTGCAGAGCGCTGTGCCCAATCTACAGAAACGTCTTGCGGTATCTCCTACAGGGAAAGTGCCAGGAGGGAACTGTCCATCTTGTTCTCAGTGTCTCTGAGAATTGCTCTGATTATCCCTGTGACCTCTTTGCTAAGACTCTCCAGAGAGCCGTCCTCAAAACCAACACACATCTTGACATATATCCCTCATTGATCGCAGTGTCTCCAGGAACGGCATTCAAGGAGCCAGGAACTTTTCTCCCTACACTGTCCATTGAGTTGTCCTCAAAACCAATATACATCCTGCTATATCTCCCACATGGAAAGTGCCAGGAGGGAGAAGTGGGGATTATGTTTAGACTTCCTCGGAACTGCTTCAAATCAACTAGATATCTTTGTGCTGTAAATCTCCCAACAGCCAAACGCAAAAGCAGCAAACATCTCGCTGTATGTCCCACATCCAAAGTGCCAAGAGAGAGCTTGCTCTCCCTGTCTTTGAGTACTGTTTTCGCTGTGCCGGTTACCTCTTTGCTAACATTCTCTTCAGCGCTGCAGGGAAACCAGGAACCACGTGGAGAAGGCACCCACACTGAAAGTGCCTGGAGGGAACATTGGGGCTTCTTCTCAGTGTCTCTGACATAGGGTTTCACTGTCCCGGGAAAGTCTCTGCTAACACCCTGCAGAGCGCTGTGCCCAATCTACAGAAACGTCTTGCGGTATCTCCTACAGGGAAAGTGCCAGGAGGGAACTGTCGAGCTTGTTCTCAGTGTCTCTGAGAATTGCTCTGATTATCCCTGTGACCTCTTTGCTAAGACTCTCCAGAGAGCCGTCCTCAAAACCAACACACATCTTGACATATCTCCCTCATTGATCGCAGTGTCTCCAGGAACGGCATTCAAGGAGCCAGGAACTTTTCTCCCTACACTGTCCATTGAGTTGTCCTCAAAACCAATATACATCCTGCTATATCTCCCACATGGAAAGTGCCAGGAGGGAGAAGTGGCGATTATGTTTAGACTTTCTCGGAACTGCTTCAAATCAACTAGATATCTTTGTGCTGTAAATCTCCCAACAGCCAAACGCAAAAGCAGCAAACATCTCGCTGTATGTCCCACATCCAAAGTGCCAAGAGAGAGCTTGCTCTCCCTCTCTTTGAGTACTGTTTTCGCTGTGCCGGTTACCTCTTTGCTAACATTCTCTTCAGCGCTGCAGGGAAACCAGGAACCACGTGGAGAAGGCACCCACACTGAAAGTGCCTGGAGGGAACATTGGGGCTTCTTCTCAGTGTCTCTGACATAGGGTTTCACTGTCCCGGGAAAGTCTCTGCTAACACCCTGCAGAGCGCTGTGCCCAATCTACAGAAACGTCTTGCGGTATCTCCTACAGGGAAAGTGCCAGGAGGGAACTGTCCATCTTGTTCTCAGTGTCTCTGAGAATTGCTCTGATTATCCCTGTGACCTCTTTGCTAAGACTCTCCAGAGAGCCGTCCTCAAAACAAACACACATCTTGACATATCTCCCACATTGATCGCAGTGTCTCCAGGAACGGCATTCAAGGAGCCAGGAACTTTTCTCCCTACACTATCCATTGAGTTGTCCTCAAAACCAATATACATCCTGCTATATCTCCCACATGGAAAGTGCCAGGAGGGAGAAGTGGCGATTATGTTTAGACTTTCTCGGAACTGCTTCAAATCAACTAGATATCTTTGTGCTGTAAATCTCCCAACAGCCAAACGCAAAAGCAGCAAACATCTCGCTGTATGTCCCACATCCAAAGTGCCAAGAGAGAGCTTGCTCTCCCTGTCTTTGAGTACTGTTTTCGCTGTGCCGGTTACCTCTTTGCTAACATTCTCTTCAGCGCTGCAGGGAAACCAGGAACCACGTGGAGAAGGCACCCACACTGAAAGTGCCTGGAGGGAACATTGGGGCTTCTTCTCAGTGTCTCTGACATAGGGTTTCACTGTCCCGGGAAAGTCTCTGCTAACACCCTGCAGAGCGCTGTGCCCAATCTACAGAAACGTCTTGCGGTATCTCCTACAGGGAAAGTGCCAGGAGGGAACTGTCCATCTTGTTCTCAGTGTCTCTGAGAATTGCTCTGATTATCCCTGTGACCTCTTTGCTAAGACTCTCCAGAGAGCCGTCCTCAAAACAAACACACATCTTGACATATCTCCCACATTGATCGCAGTGTCTCCAGGAACGGCATTCAAGGAGCCAGGAACTTTTCTCCCTACACTGTCCATTGAGTTGTCCTCAAAACCAATATACATCCTGCTATATCTCCCACATGGAAAGTGCCAGGAGGGAGAAGTGGCGATTATGTTTAGACTTTCTCGGAACTGCTTCAAATCAACTAGATATCTTTGTGCTGTAAATCTCCCAACAGCCAAACGCAAAAGCAGCAAACATCTCGCTGTATGTCCCACATCCAAAGTGCCAAGAGAGAGCTTGCTCTCCCTGTCTTTGAGTACTGTTTTCGCTGTGCCGGTTACCTCTTTGCTAACATTCTCTTCAGCGCTGCAGGGAAACCAGGAACCACGTGGAGAAGGCACCCACACTGAAAGTGCCTGGAGGGAACATTGGGGCTTCTTCTCAGTGTCTCTGACATAGGGTTTCACTGTCCCGGGAAAGTCTCTGCTAACACCCTGCAGAGCGCTGTGCCCAATCTACAGAAACGTCTTGCGGTATCTCCTACAGGGAAAGTGCCAGGAGGGAATTGTCGAGCTTGTTCTCAGTGTCTCTGAGAAGTGCTCTGATTATCCCTGTGACCTCTTTGCTAAGACTCTCCAGAGAGCCGTCCTCAAAACAAACACACATCTTGACATATCTCCCACATTGATCGCAGTGTCTCCAGGAACGGCATTCAAGGAGCCAGGAACTTTTCTCCCTACACTGTCCATTGAGTTGTCCTCAAAACCAATATACATCCTGCTATATCTCCCACATGGAAAGTGCCAGGAGGGAGAAGTGGCGATTATGTTTAGACTTTCTCGGAACTGCTTCAAATCAACTAGATATCTTTGTGCTGTAAATCTCCCAACAGCCAAACGCAAAAGCAGCAAACATCTCGCTGTATGTCCCACATCCAAAGTGCCAAGAGAGAGCTTGCTCTCCCTGTCTTTGAGTACTGTTTTCGCTGTGCCGGTTACCTCTTTGCTAACATTCTCTTCAGCGCTGCAGGGAAACCAGGAACCACGTGGAGAAGGCACCCACACTGAAAGTGCCTGGAGGGAACATTGGGGCTTCTTCTCAGTGTCTCTGACATAGGGTTTCACTGTCCCGGGAAAGTCTCTGCTAACACCCTGCAGAGCGCTGTGCCCAATCTACAGAAACGTCTTGCGGTATCTCCTACAGGGAAAGTGCCAGGAGGGAACTGTCCATCTTGTTCTCAGTGTCTCTGAGAATTGCTCTGATTATCCCTGTGACCTCTTTGCTAAGACTCTCCAGAGAGCCGTCCTCAAAACCAACACACATCTTGACATATCTCCCACATTGATCGCAGTGTCTCCAGGAACGGCATTCAAGGAGCCAGGAACTTTTCTCCCTACACTGTCCATTGAGTTGTCCTCAAAACCAATATACATCCTGCTATATCTCCCACATGGAAAGTGCCAGGAGGGAGAAGTGGCGATTATGTTTAGACTTTCTCGGAACTGCTTCAAATCAACTAGATATCTTTGTGCTGTAAATCTCCCAACAGCCAAACGCAAAAGCAGCAAACATCTCGCTGTATGTCCCACATCCAAAGTGCCAAGAGAGAGCTTGCTCTCCCTGTCTTTGAGTACTGTTTTCGCTGTGCCGGTTACCTCTTTGCTAACATTCTCTTCAGCGCTGCAGGGAAACCAGGAACCACGTGGAGAAGGCACCCACACTGAAAGTGCCTGGAGGGAACATTGGGGCTTCTTCTCAGTGTCTCTGACATAGGGTTTCACTGTCCCGGGAAAGTCTCTGCTAACACCCTGCAGAGCGCTGTGCCCAATCTACAGAAACGTCTTGCGGTATCTCCTACAGGGAAAGTGCCAGGAGGGAACTGTCCATCTTGTTCTCAGTGTCTCTGAGAATTGCTCTGATTATCCCTGTGACCTCTTTGCTAAGACTCTCCAGAGAGCCGTCCTCAAAACCAACACACATCTTGACATATCTCCCACATTGATCGCAGTGTCTCCAGGAACGGCATTCAAGGAGCCAGGAACTTTTCTCCCTACACTGTCCATTGAGTTGTCCTCAAAACCAATATACATCCTGCTATATCTCCCACATGGAAAGTGCCAGGAGGGAGAAGTGGCGATTATGTTTAGACTTTCTCGGAACTGCTTCAAATCAACTAGATATCTTTGTGCTGTAAATCTCCCAACAGCCAAACGCAAAAGCAGCAAACATCTCGCTGTATGTCCCACATCCAAAGTGCCAAGAGAGAGCTTGCTCTCCCTCTCTTTGAGTACTGTTTTCGCTGTGCCGGTTACCTCTTTGCTAACATTCTCTTCAGCGCTGCAGGGAAACCAGGAACCACGTGGAGAAGGCACCCACACTGAAAGTGCCTGGAGGGAACATTGGGGCTTCTTCTCAGTGTCTCTGACATAGGGTTTCACTGTCCCGGGAAAGTCTCTGCTAACACCCTGCAGAGCGCTGTGCCCAATCTACAGAAACGTCTTGCGGTATCTCCTACAGGGAAAGTGCCAGGAGGGAACTGTCCATCTTGTTCTCAGTGTCTCTGAGAATTGCTCTGATTATCCCTGTGACCTCTTTGCTAAGACTCTCCAGAGAGCCGTCCTCAAAACCAACACACATCTTGACATATATCCCTCATTGATCGCAGTGTCTCCAGGAACGGCATTCAAGGAGCCAGGAACTTTTCTCCCTACACTGTCCATTGAGTTGTCCTCAAAACCAATATACATCCTGCTATATCTCCCACATGGAAAGTGCCAGGAGGGAGAAGTTGGGATTATGTTTAGACTTCCTCGGAACTGCTTCAAATCAACTAGATATCTTTGTGCTGTAAATCTCCCAACAGCCAAACGCAAAAGCAGCAAACATCTCGCTGTATGTCCCACATCCAAAGTGCCAAGAGAGAGCTTGCTCTCCCTGTCTTTGAGTACTGTTTTCGCTGTGCCGGTTACCTCTTTGCTAACATTCTCTTCAGCGCTGCAGGGAAACCAGGAACCACGTGGAGAAGGCACCCACACTGAAAGTGCCTGGAGGGAACATTGGGGCTTCTTCTCAGTGTCTCTGACATAGGGTTTCACTGTCCCGGGAAAGTCTCTGCTAACACCCTGCAGAGCGCTGTGCCCAATCTACAGAAACGTCTTGCGGTATCTCCTACAGGGAAAGTGCCAGGAGGGAACTGTCGAGCTTGTTCTCAGTGTCTCTGAGAATTGCTCTGATTATCCCTGTGACCTCTTTGCTAAGACTCTCCAGAGAGCCGTCCTCAAAACCAACACACATCTTGACATATCTCCCTCATTGATCGCAGTGTCTCCAGGAACGGCATTCAAGGAGCCAGGAACTTTTCTCCCTACACTGTCCATTGAGTTGTCCTCAAAACCAATATACATCCTGCTATATCTCCCACATGGAAAGTGCCAGGAGGGAGAAGTGGCGATTATGTTTAGACTTTCTCGGAACTGCTTCAAATCAACTAGATATCTTTGTGCTGTAAATCTCCCAACAGCCAAACGCAAAAGCAGCAAACATCTCGCTGTATGTCCCACATCCAAAGTGCCAAGAGAGAGCTTGCTCTCCCTCTCTTTGAGTACTGTTTTCGCTGTGCCGGTTACCTCTTTGCTAACATTCTCTTCAGCGCTGCAGGGAAACCAGGAACCACGTGGAGAAGGCACCCACACTGAAAGTGCCTGGAGGGAACATTGGGGCTTCTTCTCAGTGTCTCTGACATAGGGTTTCACTGTCCCGGGAAAGTCTCTGCTAACACCCTGCAGAGCGCTGTGCCCAATCTACAGAAACGTCTTGCGGTATCTCCTACAGGGAAAGTGCCAGGAGGGAACTGTCCATCTTGTTCTCAGTGTCTCTGAGAATTGCTCTGATTATCCCTGTGACCTCTTTGCTAAGACTCTCCAGAGAGCCGTCCTCAAAACCAACACACATCTTGACATATCTCCCACATTGATCGCAGTGTCTCCAGGAACGGCATTCAAGGAGCCAGGAACTTTTCTCCCTACACTGTCCATTGAGTTGTCCTCAAAACCAATATACATCCTGCTATATCTCCCACATGGAAAGTGCCAGGAGGGAGAAGTGGCGATTATGTTTAGACTTTCTCGGAACTGCTTCAAATCAACTAGATATCTTTGTGCTGTAAATCTCCCAACAGCCAAACGCAAAAGCAGCAAACATCTCGCTGTATGTCCCACATCCAAAGTGCCAAGAGAGAGCTTGCTCTCCCTGTCTTTGAGTACTGTTTTCGCTGTGCCGGTTACCTCTTTGCTAACATTCTCTTCAGCGCTGCAGGGAAACCAGGAACCACGTGGAGAAGGCACCCACACTGAAAGTGCCTGGAGGGAACATTGGGGCTTCTTCTCAGTGTCTCTGACATAGGGTTTCACTGTCCCGGGAAAGTCTCTGCTAACACCCTGCAGAGCGCTGTGCCCAATCTACAGAAACGTCTTGCGGTATCTCCTACAGGGAAAGTGCCAGGAGGGAACTGTCCATCTTGTTCTCAGTGTCTCTGAGAATTGCTCTGATTATCCCTGTGACCTCTTTGCTAAGACTCTCCAGAGAGCCGTCCTCAAAACAAACACACATCTTGACATATCTCCCACATTGATCGCAGTGTCTCCAGGAACGGCATTCAAGGAGCCAGGAACTTTTCTCCCTACACTGTCCATTGAGTTGTCCTCAAAACCAATATACATCCTGCTATATCTCCCACATGGAAAGTGCCAGGAGGGAGAAGTGGCGATTATGTTTAGACTTTCTCGGAACTGCTTCAAATCAACTAGATATCTTTGTGCTGTAAATCTCCCAACAGCCAAACGCAAAAGCAGCAAACATCTCGCTGTATGTCCCACATCCAAAGTGCCAAGAGAGAGCTTGCTCTCCCTGTCTTTGAGTACTGTTTTCGCTGTGCCGGTTACCTCTTTGCTAACATTCTCTTCAGCGCTGCAGGGAAACCAGGAACCACGTGGAGAAGGCACCCACACTGAAAGTGCCTGGAGGGAACATTGGGGCTTCTTCTCAGTGTCTCTGACATAGGGTTTCACTGTCCCGGGAAAGTCTCTGCTAACACCCTGCAGAGCGCTGTGCCCAATCTACAGAAACGTCTTGCGGTATCTCCTACAGGGAAAGTGCCAGGAGGGAATTGTCGAGCTTGTTCTCAGTGTCTCTGAGAAGTGCTCTGATTATCCCTGTGACCTCTTTGCTAAGACTCTCCAGAGAGCCGTCCTCAAAACAAACACACATCTTGACATATCTCCCACATTGATCGCAGTGTCTCCAGGAACGGCATTCAAGGAGCCAGGAACTTTTCTCCCTACACTGTCCATTGAGTTGTCCTCAAAACCAATATACATCCTGCTATATCTCCCACATGGAAAGTGCCAGGAGGGAGAAGTGGCGATTATGTTTAGACTTTCTCGGAACTGCTTCAAATCAACTAGATATCTTTGTGCTGTAAATCTCCCAACAGCCAAACGCAAAAGCAGCAAACATCTCGCTGTATGTCCCACATCCAAAGTGCCAAGAGAGAGCTTGCTCTCCCTGTCTTTGAGTACTGTTTTCGCTGTGCCGGTTACCTCTTTGCTAACATTCTCTTCAGCGCTGCAGGGAAACCAGGAACCACGTGGAGAAGGCACCCACACTGAAAGTGCCTGGAGGGAACATTGGGGCTTCTTCTCAGTGTCTCTGACATAGGGTTTCACTGTCCCGGGAAAGTCTCTGCTAACACCCTGCAGAGCGCTGTGCCCAATCTACAGAAACGTCTTGCGGTATCTCCTACAGGGAAAGTGCCAGGAGGGAACTGTCCATCTTGTTCTCAGTGTCTCTGAGAATTGCTCTGATTATCCCTGTGACCTCTTTGCTAAGACTCTCCAGAGAGCCGTCCTCAAAACCAACACACATCTTGACATATCTCCCACATTGATCGCAGTGTCTCCAGGAACGGCATTCAAGGAGCCAGGAACTTTTCTCCCTACACTGTCCATTGAGTTGTCCTCAAAACCAATATACATCCTGCTATATCTCCCACATGGAAAGTGCCAGGAGGGAGAAGTGGCGATTATGTTTAGACTTTCTCGGAACTGCTTCAAATCAACTAGATATCTTTGTGCTGTAAATCTCCCAACAGCCAAACGCAAAAGCAGCAAACATCTCGCTGTATGTCCCACATCCAAAGTGCCAAGAGAGAGCTTGCTCTCCCTGTCTTTGAGTACTGTTTTCGCTGTGCCGGTTACCTCTTTGCTAACATTCTCTTCAGCGCTGCAGGGAAACCAGGAACCACGTGGAGAAGGCACCCACACTGAAAGTGCCTGGAGGGAACATTGGGGCTTCTTCTCAGTGTCTCTGACATAGGGTTTCACTGTCCCGGGAAAGTCTCTGCTGACACCCTGCAGAGCGCTGTGCCCAATCTACAGAAACGTCTTGCGGTATCTCCTACAGGGAAAGTGCCAGGAGGGAATTGTCGAGCTTGTTCTCAGTGTCTCTGAGAATTGCTCTGATTATCCCTGTGACCTCTTTGCTAAGACTCTCCAGAGAGCCGTCCTCAAAACCAACACACATCTTGACATATCTCCCTCATTGATCGCAGTGTCTCCAGGAACGGCATTCAAGGAGCCAGGAACTTTTCTCCCTACACTGTCCATTGAGTTGTCCTCAAAACCAATATACATCCTGCTATATCTCCCACATGGAAAGTGCCAGGAGGGAGAAGTGGCGATTATGTTTAGACTTTCTCGGAACTGCTTCAAATCAACTAGATATCTTTGTGCTGTAAATCTCCCAACAGCCAAACGCAAAAGCAGCAAACATCTCGCTGTATGTCCCACATCCAAAGTGCCAAGAGAGAGCTTGCTCTCCCCGTCTTTGAGTACTGTTTTCACTGTGCCGGTTACCTCTTTGCTAACATTCTCTTCAGCGCTGCAGGGAAACCAGGAACCACGTGGAGAAGGCACCCACACTGAAAGTGCCTGGAGGGAACATTGGGGCTTCTTCTCAGTGTCTCTGACATAGGGTTTCACTGTCCCGGGAAAGTCTCTGCTAACACCCTGCAGAGCGCTGTGCCCAATCTACAGAAACGTCTTGCGGTATCTCCTACAGGGAAAGTGCCAGGAGGGAACTGTCCATCTTGTTCTCAGTGTCTCTGAGAATTGCTCTGATTATCCCTGTGACCTCTTTGCTAAGACTCTCCAGAGAGCCGTCCTCAAAACAAACACACATCTTGACATATCTCCCACATTGATCGCAGTGTCTCCAGGAACGGCATTCAAGGAGCCAGGAACTTTTCTCCCTACACTGTCCATTGAGTTGTCCTCAAAACCAATATACATCCTGCTATATCTCCCACATGGAAAGTGCCAGGAGGGAGAAGTGGCGATTATGTTTAGACTTTCTCGGAACTGCTTCAAATCAACTAGATATCTTTGTGCTGTAAATCTCCCAACAGCCAAACGCAAAAGCAGCAAACATCTCGCTGTATGTCCCACATCCAAAGTGCCAAGAGAGAGCTTGCTCTCCCTGTCTTTGAGTACTGTTTTCGCTGTGCCGGTTACCTCTTTGCTAACATTCTCTTCAGCGCTGCAGGGAAACCAGGAACCACGTGGAGAAGGCACCCACACTGAAAGTGCCTGGAGGGAACATTGGGGCTTCTTCTCAGTGTCTCTGACATAGGGTTTCACTGTCCCGGGAAAGTCTCTGCTAACACCCTGCAGAGCGCTGTGCCCAATCTACAGAAACGTCTTGCGGTATCTCCTACAGGGAAAGTGCCAGGAGGGAACTGTCCATCTTGTTCTCAGTGTCTCTGAGAATTGCTCTGATTATCCCTGTGACCTCTTTGCTAAGACTCTCCAGAGAGCCGTCCTCAAAACCAACACACATCTTGACATATCTCCCTCATTGATCGCAGTGTCTCCAGGAACGGCATTCAAGGAGCCAGGAACTTTTCTCCCTACACTGTCCATTGAGTTGTCCTCAAAACCAATATACATCCTGCTATATCTCCCACATGGAAAGTGCCAGGAGGGAGAAGTGGCGATTATGTTTAGACTTTCTCGGAACTGCTTCAAATCAACTAGATATCTTTGTGCTGTAAATCTCCCAACAGCCAAACGCAAAAGCAGCAAACATCTCGCTGTATGTCCCACATCCAAAGTGCCAAGAGAGAGCTTGCTCTCCCCGTCTTTGAGTACTGTTTTCACTGTGCCGGTTACCTCTTTGCTAACATTCTCTTCAGCGCTGCAGGGAAACCAGGAACCACGTGGAGAAGGCACCCACACTGAAAGTGCCTGGAGGGAACATTGGGGCTTCTTCTCAGTGTCTCTGACATAGGGTTTCACTGTCCCGGGAAAGTCTCTGCTAACACCCTGCAGAGCGCTGTGCCCAATCTACAGAAACGTCTTGCGGTATCTCCTACAGGGAAAGTGCCAGGAGGGAACTGTCCATCTTGTTCTCAGTGTCTCTGAGAATTGCTCTGATTATCCCTGTGACCTCTTTGCTAAGACTCTCCAGAGAGCCGTCCTCAAAACAAACACACATCTTGACATATCTCCCACATTGATCGCAGTGTCTCCAGGAACGGCATTCAAGGAGCCAGGAACTTTTCTCCCTACACTGTCCATTGAGTTGTCCTCAAAACCAATATACATCCTGCTATATCTCCCACATGGAAAGTGCCAGGAGGGAGAAGTGGCGATTATGTTTAGACTTTCTCGGAACTGCTTCAAATCAACTAGATATCTTTGTGCTGTAAATCTCCCAACAGCCAAACGCAAAAGCAGCAAACATCTCGCTGTATGTCCCACATCCAAAGTGCCAAGAGAGAGCTTGCTCTCCCTCTCTTTGAGTACTGTTTTCGCTGTGCCGGTTACCTCTTTGCTAACATTCTCTTCAGCGCTGCAGGGAAACCAGGAACCACGTGGAGAAGGCACCCACACTGAAAGTGCCTGGAGGGAACATTGGGGCTTCTTCTCAGTGTCTCTGACATAGGGTTTCACTGTCCCGGGAAAGTCTCTGCTAACACCCTGCAGAGCGCTGTGCCCAATCTACAGAAACGTCTTGCGGTATCTCCTACAGGGAAAGTGCCAGGAGGGAACTGTCCATCTTGTTCTCAGTGTCTCTGAGAATTGCTCTGATTATCCCTGTGACCTCTTTGCTAAGACTCTCCAGAGAGCCGTCCTCAAAACAAACACACATCTTGACATATCTCCCACATTGATCGCAGTGTCTCCAGGAACGGCATTCAAGGAGCCAGGAACTTTTCTCCCTACACTGTCCATTGAGTTGTCCTCAAAACCAATATACATCCTGCTATATCTCCCACATGGAAAGTGCCAGGAGGGAGAAGTGGCGATTATGTTTAGACTTTCTCGGAACTGCTTCAAATCAACTAGATATCTTTGTGCTGTAAATCTCCCAACAGCCAAACGCAAAAGCAGCAAACATCTCGCTGTATGTCCCACATCCAAAGTGCCAAGAGAGAGCTTGCTCTCCCTCTCTTTGAGTACTGTTTTCGCTGTGCCGGTTACCTCTTTGCTAACATTCTCTTCAGCGCTGCAGGGAAACCAGGAACCACGTGGAGAAGGCACCCACACTGAAAGTGCCTGGAGGGAACACTGGGGCTTCTTCTCAATGTCTCTGACATAGGGTTTCACTGTCCCGGGAAAGTCTCTGCTAACACCCTGCAGAGCGCTGTGCCCAATCTACAGAAACGTCTTGCGGTATCTCCTACAGGGAAAGTGCCAGGAGGGAATTGTCGAGCTTGTTCTCAGTGTCTCTGAGAAGTGCTCTGATTATCCCTGTGACCTCTTTGCTAAGACTCTCCAGAGAGCCGTCCTCAAAACAAACACACATCTTGACATATCTCCCACATTGATCGCAGTGTCTCCAGGAACGGCATTCAAGGAGCCAGGAACTTTTCTCCCTACACTGTCCATTGAGTTGTCCTCAAAACCAATATACATCCTGCTATATCTCCCACATGGAAAGTGCCAGGAGGGAGAAGTGGCGATTATGTTTAGACTTTCTCGGAACTGCTTCAAATCAACTAGATATCTTTGTGCTGTAAATCTCCCAACAGCCAAACGCAAAAGCAGCAAACATCTCGCTGTATGTCCCACATCCAAAGTGCCAAGAGAGAGCTTGCTCTCCCTGTCTTTGAGTACTGTTTTCGCTGTGCCGGTTACCTCTTTGCTAACATTCTCTTCAGCGCTGCAGGGAAACCAGGAACCACGTGGAGAAGGCACCCACACTGAAAGTGCCTGGAGGGAACATTGGGGCTTCTTCTCAGTGTCTCTGACATAGGGTTTCACTGTCCCGGGAAAGTCTCTGCTAACACCCTGCAGAGCGCTGTGCCCAATCTACAGAAACGTCTTGCGGTATCTCCTACAGGGAAAGTGCCAGGAGGGAATTGTCGAGCTTGTTCTCAGTGTCTCTGAGAATTGCTCTGATTATCCCTGTGACCTCTTTGCTAAGACTCTCCAGAGAGCCGTCCTCAAAACAAACACACATCTTGACATATCTCCCACATTGATCGCAGTGTCTCCAGGAACGGCATTCAAGGAGCCAGGAACTTTTCTCCCTACACTGTCCATTGAGTTGTCCTCAAAACCAATATACATCCTGCTATATCTCCCACATGGAAAGTGCCAGGAGGGAGAAGTGGCGATTATGTTTAGACTTTCTCGGAACTGCTTCAAATCAACTAGATATCTTTGTGCTGTAAATCTCCCAACAGCCAAACGCAAAAGCAGCAAACATCTCGCTGTATGTCCCACATCCAAAGTGCCAAGAGAGAGCTTGCTCTCCCTGTCTTTGAGTACTGTTTTCACTGTCCCGGTTACCTCTTTGCTAACATTCTCTTCAGCGCTGCAGGGAAACCAGGAACCACGTGGAGAAGGCACCCACACTGAAAGTGCCTGGAGGGAACATTGGGGCTTCTTCTCAGTGTCTCTGACATAGGGTTTCACTGTCCCGGGAAAGTCTCTGCTAACACCCTGCAGAGCGCTGTGCCCAATCTACAGAAACGTCTTGCGGTATCTCCTACAGGGAAAGTGCCAGGAGGGAACTGTCCATCTTGTTCTCAGTGTCTCTGAGAATTGCTCTGATTATCCCTGTGACCTCTTTGCTAAGACTCTCCAGAGAGCCGTCCTCAAAACAAACACACATCTTGACATATCTCCCACATTGATCGCAGTGTCTCCAGGAACGGCATTCAAGGAGCCAGGAACTTTTCTCCCTACACTGTCCATTGAGTTGTCCTCAAAACCAATATACATCCTGCTATATCTCCCACATGGAAAGTGCCAGGAGGGAGAAGTGGCGATTATGTTTAGACTTTCTCGGAACTGCTTCAAATCAACTAGATATCTTTGTGCTGTAAATCTCCCAACAGCCAAACGCAAAAGCAGCAAACATCTCGCTGTATGTCCCACATCCAAAGTGCCAAGAGAGAGCTTGCTCTCCCTGTCTTTGAGTACTGTTTTCGCTGTGCCGGTTACCTCTTTGCTAACATTCTCTTCAGCGCTGCAGGGAAACCAGGAACCACGTGGAGAAGGCACCCACACTGAAAGTGCCTGGAGGGAACATTGGGGCTTCTTCTCAGTGTCTCTGACATAGGGTTTCACTGTCCCGGGAAAGTCTCTGCTAACACCCTGCAGAGCGCTGTGCCCAATCTACAGAAACGTCTTGCGGTATCTCCTACAGGGAAAGTGCCAGGAGGGAATTGTCGAGCTTGTTCTCAGTGTCTCTGAGAATTGCTCTGATTATCCCTGTGACCTCTTTGCTAAGACTCTCCAGAGAGCCGTCCTCAAAACCAACACACATCTTGACATATCTCCCTCATTGATCGCAGTGTCTCCAGGAACGGCATTCAAGGAGCCAGGAACTTTTCTCCCTACACTGTCCATTGAGTTGTCCTCAAAACCAATATACATCCTGCTATATCTCCCACATGGAAAGTGCCAGGAGGGAGAAGTGGCGATTATGTTTAGACTTTCTCGGAACTGCTTCAAATCAACTAGATATCTTTGTGCTGTAAATCTCCCAACAGCCAAACGCAAAAGCAGCAAACATCTCGCTGTATGTCCCACATCCAAAGTGCCAAGAGAGAGCTTGCTCTCCCTGTCTTTGAGTACTGTTTTCACTGTCCCGGTTACCTCTTTGCTAACATTCTCTTCAGCGCTGCAGGGAAACCAGGAACCACGTGGAGAAGGCACCCACACTGAAAGTGCCTGGAGGGAACATTGGGGCTTCTTCTCAGTGTCTCTGACATAGGGTTTCACTGTCCCGGGAAAGTCTCTGCTAACACCCTGCAGAGCGCTGTGCCCAATCTACAGAAACGTCTTGCGGTATCTCCTACAGGGAAAGTGCCAGGAGGGAACTGTCCATCTTGTTCTCAGTGTCTCTGAGAATTGCTCTGATTATCCCTGTGACCTCTTTGCTAAGACTCTCCAGAGAGCCGTCCTCAAAACCAACACACATCTTGACATATCTCCCACATTGATCGCAGTGTCTCCAGGAACGGCATTCAAGGAGCCAGGAACTTTTCTCCCTACACTGTCCATTGAGTTGTCCTCAAAACCAATATACATCCTGCTATATCTCCCACATGGAAAGTGCCAGGAGGGAGAAGTGGCGATTATGTTTAGACTTTCTCGGAACTGCTTCAAATCAACTAGATATCTTTGTGCTGTAAATCTCCCAACAGCCAAACGCAAAAGCAGCAAACATCTCGCTGTATGTCCCACATCCAAAGTGCCAAGAGAGAGCTTGCTCTCCCTGTCTTTGAGTACTGTTTTCGCTGTGCCGGTTACCTCTTTGCTAACATTCTCTTCAGCGCTGCAGGGAAACCAGGAACCACGTGGAGAAGGCACCCACACTGAAAGTGCCTGGAGGGAACATTGGGGCTTCTTCTCAGTGTCTCTGACATAGGGTTTCACTGTCCCGGGAAAGTCTCTGCTGACACCCTGCAGAGCGCTGTGCCCAATCTACAGAAACGTCTTGCGGTATCTCCTACAGGGAAAGTGCCAGGAGGGAATTGTCGAGCTTGTTCTCAGTGTCTCTGAGAATTGCTCTGATTATCCCTGTGACCTCTTTGCTAAGACTCTCCAGAGAGCCGTCCTCAAAACCAACACACATCTTGACATATCTCCCTCATTGATCGCAGTGTCTCCAGGAACGGCATTCAAGGAGCCAGGAACTTTTCTCCCTACACTGTCCATTGAGTTGTCCTCAAAACCAATATACATCCTGCTATATCTCCCACATGGAAAGTGCCAGGAGGGAGAAGTGGCGATTATGTTTAGACTTTCTCGGAACTGCTTCAAATCAACTAGATATCTTTGTGCTGTAAATCTCCCAACAGCCAAACGCAAAAGCAGCAAACATCTCGCTGTATGTCCCACATCCAAAGTGCCAAGAGAGAGCTTGCTCTCCCTGTCTTTGAGTACTGTTTTCGCTGTGCCGGTTACCTCTTTGCTAACATTCTCTTCAGCGCTGCAGGGAAACCAGGAACCACGTGGAGAAGGCACCCACACTGAAAGTGCCTGGAGGGAACATTGGGGCTTCTTCTCAGTGTCTCTGACATAGGGTTTCACTGTCCCGGGAAAGTCTCTGCTAACACCCTGCAGAGCGCTGTGCCCAATCTACAGAAACGTCTTGCGGTATCTCCTACAGGGAAAGTGCCAGGAGGGAACTGTCCATCTTGTTCTCAGTGTCTCTGAGAATTGCTCTGATTATCCCTGTGACCTCTTTGCTAAGACTCTCCAGAGAGCCGTCCTCAAAACAAACACACATCTTGACATATCTCCCACATTGATCGCAGTGTCTCCAGGAACGGCATTCAAGGAGCCAGGAACTTTTCTCCCTACACTGTCCATTGAGTTGTCCTCAAAACCAATATACATCCTGCTATATCTCCCACATGGAAAGTGCCAGGAGGGAGAAGTGGCGATTATGTTTAGACTTTCTCGGAACTGCTTCAAATCAACTAGATATCTTTGTGCTGTAAATCTCCCAACAGCCAAACGCAAAAGCAGCAAACATCTCGCTGTATGTCCCACATCCAAAGTGCCAAGAGAGAGCTTGCTCTCCCTCTCTTTGAGTACTGTTTTCGCTGTGCCGGTTACCTCTTTGCTAACATTCTCTTCAGCGCTGCAGGGAAACCAGGAACCACGTGGAGAAGGCACCCACACTGAAAGTGCCTGGAGGGAACATTGGGGCTTCTTCTCAGTGTCTCTGACATAGGGTTTCACTGTCCCGGGAAAGTCTCTGCTAACACCCTGCAGAGCGCTGTGCCCAATCTACAGAAACGTCTTGCGGTATCTCCTACAGGGAAAGTGCCAGGAGGGAACTGTCCATCTTGTTCTCAGTGTCTCTGAGAATTGCTCTGATTATCCCTGTGACCTCTTTGCTAAGACTCTCCAGAGAGCCGTCCTCAAAACAAACACACATCTTGACATATCTCCCACATTGATCGCAGTGTCTCCAGGAACGGCATTCAAGGAGCCAGGAACTTTTCTCCCTACACTGTCCATTGAGTTGTCCTCAAAACCAATATACATCCTGCTATATCTCCCACATGGAAAGTGCCAGGAGGGAGAAGTGGCGATTATGTTTAGACTTTCTCGGAACTGCTTCAAATCAACTAGATATCTTTGTGCTGTAAATCTCCCAACAGCCAAACGCAAAAGCAGCAAACATCTCGCTGTATGTCCCACATCCAAAGTGCCAAGAGAGAGCTTGCTCTCCCTGTCTTTGAGTACTGTTTTCGCTGTGCCGGTTACCTCTTTGCTAACATTCTCTTCAGCGCTGCAGGGAAACCAGGAACCACGTGGAGAAGGCACCCACACTGAAAGTGCCTGGAGGGAACATTGGGGCTTCTTCTCAGTGTCTCTGACATAGGGTTTCACTGTCCCGGGAAAGTCTCTGCTAACACCCTGCAGAGCGCTGTGCCCAATCTACAGAAACGTCTTGCGGTATCTCCTACAGGGAAAGTGCCAGGAGGGAACTGTCCATCTTGTTCTCAGTGTCTCTGAGAATTGCTCTGATTATCCCTGTGACCTCTTTGCTAAGACTCTCCAGAGAGCCGTCCTCAAAACCAACACACATCTTGACATATCTCCCACATTGATCGCAGTGTCTCCAGGAACGGCATTCAAGGAGCCAGGAACTTTTCTCCCTACACTGTCCATTGAGTTGTCCTCAAAACCAATATACATCCTGCTATATCTCCCACATGGAAAGTGCCAGGAGGGAGAAGTGGCGATTATGTTTAGACTTTCTCGGAACTGCTTCAAATCAACTAGATATCTTTGTGCTGTAAATCTCCCAACAGCCAAACGCAAAAGCAGCAAACATCTCGCTGTATGTCCCACATCCAAAGTGCCAAGAGAGAGCTTGCTCTCCCTGTCTTTGAGTACTGTTTTCGCTGTGCCGGTTACCTCTTTGCTAACATTCTCTTCAGCGCTGCAGGGAAACCAGGAACCAAGTGGAGAAGGCACCCACACTGAAAGTGCCTGGAGGGAACATTGGGGCTTCTTCTCAGTGTCTCTGACATAGGGTTTCACTGTCCCGGGAAAGTCTCTGCTGACACCCTGCAGAGCGCTGTGCCCAATCTACAGAAACGTCTTGCGGTATCTCCTACAGGGAAAGTGCCAGGAGGGAATTGTCGAGCTTGTTCTCAGTGTCTCTGAGAATTGCTCTGATTATCCCTGTGACCTCTTTGCTAAGACTCTCCAGAGAGCCGTCCTCAAAACCAACACACATCTTGACATATCTCCCTCATTGATCGCAGTGTCTCCAGGAACGGCATTCAAGGAGCCAGGAACTTTTCTCCCTACACTGTCCATTGAGTTGTCCTCAAAACCAATATACATCCTGCTATATCTCCCACATGGAAAGTGCCAGGAGGGAGAAGTGGCGATTATGTTTAGACTTTCTCGGAACTGCTTCAAATCAACTAGATATCTTTGTGCTGTAAATCTCCCAACAGCCAAACGCAAAAGCAGCAAACATCTCGCTGTATGTCCCACATCCAAAGTGCCAAGAGAGAGCTTGCTCTCCCTGTCTTTGAGTACTGTTTTCGCTGTGCCGGTTACCTCTTTGCTAACATTCTCTTCAGCGCTGCAGGGAAACCAGGAACCACGTGGAGAAGGCACCCACACTGAAAGTGCCTGGAGGGAACATTGGGGCTTCTTCTCAGTGTCTCTGACATAGGGTTTCACTGTCCCGGGAAAGTCTCTGCTAACACCCTGCAGAGCGCTGTGCCCAATCTACAGAAACGTCTTGCGGTATCTCCTACAGGGAAAGTGCCAGGAGGGAACTGTCCATCTTGTTCTCAGTGTCTCTGAGAATTGCTCTGATTATCCCTGTGACCTCTTTGCTAAGACTCTCCAGAGAGCCGTCCTCAAAACAAACACACATCTTGACATATCTCCCACATTGATCGCAGTGTCTCCAGGAACGGCATTCAAGGAGCCAGGAACTTTTCTCCCTACACTGTCCATTGAGTTGTCCTCAAAACCAATATACATCCTGCTATATCTCCCACATGGAAAGTGCCAGGAGGGAGAAGTGGCGATTATGTTTAGACTTTCTCGGAACTGCTTCAAATCAACTAGATATCTTTGTGCTGTAAATCTCCCAACAGCCAAACGCAAAAGCAGCAAACATCTCGCTGTATGTCCCACATCCAAAGTGCCAAGAGAGAGCTTGCTCTCCCTCTCTTTGAGTACTGTTTTCGCTGTGCCGGTTACCTCTTTGCTAACATTCTCTTCAGCGCTGCAGGGAAACCAGGAACCACGTGGAGAAGGCACCCACACTGAAAGTGCCTGGAGGGAACATTGGGGCTTCTTCTCAGTGTCTCTGACATAGGGTTTCACTGTCCCGGGAAAGTCTCTGCTAACACCCTGCAGAGCGCTGTGCCCAATCTACAGAAACGTCTTGCGGTATCTCCTACAGGGAAAGTGCCAGGAGGGAATTGTCGAGCTTGTTCTCAGTGTCTCTGAGAATTGCTCTGATTATCCCTGTGACCTCTTTGCTAAGACTCTCCAGAGAGCCGTCCTCAAAACCAACACACATCTTGACATATCTCCCACATTGATCGCAGTGTCTCCAGGAACGGCATTCAAGGAGCCAGGAACTTTTCTCCCTACACTGTCCATTGAGTTGTCCTCAAAACCAATATACATCCTGCTATATCTCCCACATGGAAAGTGCCAGGAGGGAGAAGTGGCGATTATGTTTAGACTTTCTCGGAACTGCTTCAAATCAACTAGATATCTTTGTGCTGTAAATCTCCCAACAGCCAAACGCAAAAGCAGCAAACATCTCGCTGTATGTCCCACATCCAAAGTGCCAAGAGAGAGCTTGCTCTCCCTGTCTTTGAGTACTGTTTTCGCTGTGCCGGTTACCTCTTTGCTAACATTCTCTTCAGCGCTGCAGGGAAACCAGGAACCACGTGGAGAAGGCACCCACACTGAAAGTGCCTGGAGGGAACATTGGGGCTTCTTCTCAGTGTCTCTGACATAGGGTTTCACTGTCCCGGGAAAGTCTCTGCTAACACCCTGCAGAGCGCTGTGCCCAATCTACAGAAACGTCTTGCGGTATCTCCTACAGGGAAAGTGCCAGGAGGGAACTGTCCATCTTGTTCTCAGTGTCTCTGAGAATTGCTCTGATTATCCCTGTGACCTCTTTGCTAAGACTCTCCAGAGAGCCGTCCTCAAAACAAACACACATCTTGACATATCTCCCACATTGATCGCAGTGTCTCCAGGAACGGCATTCAAGGAGCCAGGAACTTTTCTCCCTACACTGTCCATTGAGTTGTCCTCAAAACCAATATACATCCTGCTATATCTCCCACATGGAAAGTGCCAGGAGGGAGAAGTGGCGATTATGTTTAGACTTTCTCGGAACTGCTTCAAATCAACTAGATATCTTTGTGCTGTAAATCTCCCAACAGCCAAACGCAAAAGCAGCAAACATCTCGCTGTATGTCCCACATCCAAAGTGCCAAGAGAGAGCTTGCTCTCCCTGTCTTTGAGTACTGTTTTCGCTGTGCCGGTTACCTCTTTGCTAACATTCTCTTCAGCGCTGCAGGGAAACCAGGAACCACGTGGAGAAGGCACCCACACTGAAAGTGCCTGGAGGGAACATTGGGGCTTCTTCTCAGTGTCTCTGACATAGGGTTTCACTGTCCCGGGAAAGTCTCTGCTAACACCCTGCAGAGCGCTGTGCCCAATCTACAGAAACGTCTTGCGGTATCTCCTACAGGGAAAGTGCCAGGAGGGAATTGTCGAGCTTGTTCTCAGTGTCTCTGAGAATTGCTCTGATTATCCCTGTGACCTCTTTGCTAAGACTCTCCAGAGAGCCGTCCTCAAAACCAACACACATCTTGACATATCTCCCTCATTGATCGCAGTGTCTCCAGGAACGGCATTCAAGGAGCCAGGAACTTTTCTCCCTACACTGTCCATTGAGTTGTCCTCAAAACCAATATACATCCTGCTATATCTCCCACATGGAAAGTGCCAGGAGGGAGAAGTGGCGATTATGTTTAGACTTTCTCGGAACTGCTTCAAATCAACTAGATATCTTTGTGCTGTAAATCTCCCAACAGCCAAACGCAAAAGCAGCAAACATCTCGCTGTATGTCCCACATCCAAAGTGCCAAGAGAGAGCTTGCTCTCCCTGTCTTTGAGTACTGTTTTCACTGTGCCGGTTACCTCTTTGCTAACATTCTCTTCAGCGCTGCAGGGAAACCAGGAACCACGTGGAGAAGGCACCCACACTGAAAGTGCCTGGAGGGAACATTGGGGCTTCTTCTCAGTGTCTCTGACATAGGGTTTCACTGTCCCGGGAAAGTCTCTGCTAACACCCTGCAGAGCGCTGTGCCCAATCTACAGAAACGTCTTGCGGTATCTCCTACAGGGAAAGTGCCAGGAGGGAACTGTCCATCTTGTTCTCAGTGTCTCTGAGAATTGCTCTGATTATCCCTGTGACCTCTTTGCTAAGACTCTCCAGAGAGCCGTCCTCAAAACCAACACACATCTTGACATATCTCCCACATTGATCGCAGTGTCTCCAGGAACGGCATTCAAGGAGCCAGGAACTTTTCTCCCTACACTGTCCATTGAGTTGTCCTCAAAACCAATATACATCCTGCTATATCTCCCACATGGAAAGTGCCAGGAGGGAGAAGTGGCGATTATGTTTAGACTTTCTCGGAACTGCTTCAAATCAACTAGATATCTTTGTGCTGTAAATCTCCCAACAGCCAAACGCAAAAGCAGCAAACATCTCGCTGTATGTCCCACATCCAAAGTGCCAAGAGAGAGCTTGCTCTCCCTGTCTTTGAGTACTGTTTTCGCTGTGCCGGTTACCTCTTTGCTAACATTCTCTTCAGCGCTGCAGGGAAACCAGGAACCACGTGGAGAAGGCACCCACACTGAAAGTGCCTGGAGGGAACATTGGGGCTTCTTCTCAGTGTCTCTGACATAGGGTTTCACTGTCCCGGGAAAGTCTCTGCTAACACCCTGCAGAGCGCTGTGCCCAATCTACAGAAACGTCTTGCGGTATCTCCTACAGGGAAAGTGCCAGGAGGGAACTGTCCATCTTGTTCTCAGTGTCTCTGAGAATTGCTCTGATTATCCCTGTGACCTCTTTGCTAAGACTCTCCAGAGAGCCGTCCTCAAAACCAACACACATCTTGACATATCTCCCTCATTGATCGCAGTGTCTCCAGGAACGGCATTCAAGGAGCCAGGAACTTTTCTCCCTACACTGTCCATTGAGTTGTCCTCAAAACCAATATACATCCTGCTATATCTCCCACATGGAAAGTGCCAGGAGGGAGAAGTGGCGATTATGTTTAGACTTTCTCGGAACTGCTTCAAATCAACTAGATATCTTTGTGCTGTAAATCTCCCAACAGCCAAACGCAAAAGCAGCAAACATCTCGCTGTATGTCCCACATCCAAAGTGCCAAGAGAGAGCTTGCTCTCCCTGTCTTTGAGTACTGTTTTCACTGTCCCGGTTACCTCTTTGCTAACATTCTCTTCAGCGCTGCAGGGAAACCAGGAACCACGTGGAGAAGGCACCCACACTGAAAGTGCCTGGAGGGAACATTGGGGCTTCTTCTCAGTGTCTCTGACATAGGGTTTCACTGTCCCGGGAAAGTCTCTGCTAACACCCTGCAGAGCGCTGTGCCCAATCTACAGAAACGTCTTGCGGTATCTCCTACAGGGAAAGTGCCAGGAGGGAACTGTCCATCTTGTTCTCAGTGTCTCTGAGAATTGCTCTGATTATCCCTGTGACCTCTTTGCTAAGACTCTCCAGAGAGCCGTCCTCAAAACAAACACACATCTTGACATATCTCCCACATTGATCGCAGTGTCTCCAGGAACGGCATTCAAGGAGCCAGGAACTTTTCTCCCTACACTGTCCATTGAGTTGTCCTCAAAACCAATATACATCCTGCTATATCTCCCACATGGAAAGTGCCAGGAGGGAGAAGTGGCGATTATGTTTAGACTTTCTCGGAACTGCTTCAAATCAACTAGATATCTTTGTGCTGTAAATCTCCCAACAGCCAAACGCAAAAGCAGCAAACATCTCGCTGTATGTCCCACATCCAAAGTGCCAAGAGAGAGCTTGCTCTCCCTGTCTTTGAGTACTGTTTTCGCTGTGCCGGTTACCTCTTTGCTAACATTCTCTTCAGCGCTGCAGGGAAACCAGGAACCACGTGGAGAAGGCACCCACACTGAAAGTGCCTGGAGGGAACATTGGGGCTTCTTCTCAGTGTCTCTGACATAGGGTTTCACTGTCCCGGGAAAGTCTCTGCTAACACCCTGCAGAGCGCTGTGCCCAATCTACAGAAACGTCTTGCGGTATCTCCTACAGGGAAAGTGCCAGGAGGGAATTGTCGAGCTTGTTCTCGGTGTCTCTGAGAATTGCTCTGATTATCCCTGTGACCTCTTTGCTAAGACTCTCCAGAGAGCCGTCCTCAAAACCAACACACATCTTGACATATCTCCCACATTGATCGCAGTGTCTCCAGGAACGGCATTCAAGGAGCCAGGAACTTTTCTCCCTACACTGTCCATTGAGTTGTCCTCAAAACCAATATACATCCTGCTATATCTCCCACATGGAAAGTGCCAGGAGGGAGAAGTGGCGATTATGTTTAGACTTTCTCGGAACTGCTTCAAATCAACTAGATATCTTTGTGCTGTAAATCTCCCAACAGCCAAACGCAAAAGCAGCAAACATCTCGCTGTATGTCCCACATCCAAAGTGCCAAGAGAGAGCTTGCTCTCCCTGTCTTTGAGTACTGTTTTCGCTGTGCCGGTTACCTCTTTGCTAACATTCTCTTCAGCGCTGCAGGGAAACCAGGAACCACGTGGAGAAGGCACCCACACTGAAAGTGCCTGGAGGGAACATTGGGGCTTCTTCTCAGTGTCTCTGACATAGGGTTTCACTGTCCCGGGAAAGTCTCTGCTAACACCCTGCAGAGCGCTGTGCCCAATCTACAGAAACGTCTTGCGGTATCTCCTACAGGGAAAGTGCCAGGAGGGAACTGTCCATCTTGTTCTCAGTGTCTCTGAGAATTGCTCTGATTATCCCTGTGACCTCTTTGCTAAGACTCTCCAGAGAGCCGTCCTCAAAACAAACACACATCTTGACATATCTCCCACATTGATCGCAGTGTCTCCAGGAACGGCATTCAAGGAGCCAGGAACTTTTCTCCCTACACTGTCCATTGAGTTGTCCTCAAAACCAATATACATCCTGCTATATCTCCCACATGGAAAGTGCCAGGAGGGAGAAGTGGCGATTATGTTTAGACTTTCTCGGAACTGCTTCAAATCAACTAGATATCTTTGTGCTGTAAATCTCCCAACAGCCAAACGCAAAAGCAGCAAACATCTCGCTGTATGTCCCACATCCAAAGTGCCAAGAGAGAGCTTGCTCTCCCTCTCTTTGAGTACTGTTTTCGCTGTGCCGGTTACCTCTTTGCTAACATTCTCTTCAGCGCTGCAGGGAAACCAGGAACCACGTGGAGAAGGCACCCACACTGAAAGTGCCTGGAGGGAACATTGGGGCTTCTTCTCAGTGTCTCTGACATAGGGTTTCACTGTCCCGGGAAAGTCTCTGCTAACACCCTGCAGAGCGCTGTGCCCAATCTACAGAAACGTCTTGCGGTATCTCCTACAGGGAAAGTGCCAGGAGGGAATTGTCGAGCTTGTTCTCAGTGTCTCTGAGAAGTGCTCTGATTATCCCTGTGACCTCTTTGCTAAGACTCTCCAGAGAGCCGTCCTCAAAACAAACACACATCTTGACATATCTCCCACATTGATCGCAGTGTCTCCAGGAACGGCATTCAAGGAGCCAGGAACTTTTCTCCCTACACTGTCCATTGAGTTGTCCTCAAAACCAATATACATCCTGCTATATCTCCCACATGGAAAGTGCCAGGAGGGAGAAGTGGCGATTATGTTTAGACTTTCTCGGAACTGCTTCAAATCAACTAGATATCTTTGTGCTGTAAATCTCCCAACAGCCAAACGCAAAAGCAGCAAACATCTCGCTGTATGTCCCACATCCAAAGTGCCAAGAGAGAGCTTGCTCTCCCTGTCTTTGAGTACTGTTTTCGCTGTGCCGGTTACCTCTTTGCTAACATTCTCTTCAGCGCTGCAGGGAAACCAGGAACCACGTGGAGAAGGCACCCACACTGAAAGTGCCTGGAGGGAACATTGGGGCTTCTTCTCAGTGTCTCTGACATAGGGTTTCACTGTCCCGGGAAAGTCTCTGCTAACACCCTGCAGAGCGCTGTGCCCAATCTACAGAAACGTCTTGCGGTATCTCCTACAGGGAAAGTGCCAGGAGGGAACTGTCCATCTTGTTCTCAGTGTCTCTGAGAATTGCTCTGATTATCCCTGTGACCTCTTTGCTAAGACTCTCCAGAGAGCCGTCCTCAAAACCAACACACATCTTGACATATCTCCCACATTGATCGCAGTGTCTCCAGGAACGGCATTCAAGGAGCCAGGAACTTTTCTCCCTACACTGTCCATTGAGTTGTCCTCAAAACCAATATACATCCTGCTATATCTCCCACATGGAAAGTGCCAGGAGGGAGAAGTGGCGATTATGTTTAGACTTTCTCGGAACTGCTTCAAATCAACTAGATATCTTTGTGCTGTAAATCTCCCAACAGCCAAACGCAAAAGCAGCAAACATCTCGCTGTATGTCCCACATCCAAAGTGCCAAGAGAGAGCTTGCTCTCCCTGTCTTTGAGTACTGTTTTCGCTGTGCCGGTTACCTCTTTGCTAACATTCTCTTCAGCGCTGCAGGGAAACCAGGAACCACGTGGAGAAGGCACCCACACTGAAAGTGCCTGGAGGGAACATTGGGGCTTCTTCTCAGTGTCTCTGACATAGGGTTTCACTGTCCCGGGAAAGTCTCTGCTGACACCCTGCAGAGCGCTGTGCCCAATCTACAGAAACGTCTTGCGGTATCTCCTACAGGGAAAGTGCCAGGAGGGAATTGTCGAGCTTGTTCTCAGTGTCTCTGAGAATTGCTCTGATTATCCCTGTGACCTCTTTGCTAAGACTCTCCAGAGAGCCGTCCTCAAAACCAACACACATCTTGACATATCTCCCTCATTGATCGCAGTGTCTCCAGGAACGGCATTCAAGGAGCCAGGAACTTTTCTCCCTACACTGTCCATTGAGTTGTCCTCAAAACCAATATACATCCTGCTATATCTCCCACATGGAAAGTGCCAGGAGGGAGAAGTGGCGATTATGTTTAGACTTTCTCGGAACTGCTTCAAATCAACTAGATATCTTTGTGCTGTAAATCTCCCAACAGCCAAACGCAAAAGCAGCAAACATCTCGCTGTATGTCCCACATCCAAAGTGCCAAGAGAGAGCTTGCTCTCCCCGTCTTTGAGTACTGTTTTCACTGTCCCGGTTACCTCTTTGCTAACATTCTCTTCAGCGCTGCAGGGAAACCAGGAACCACGTGGAGAAGGCACCCACACTGAAAGTGCCTGGAGGGAACATTGGGGCTTCTTCTCAGTGTCTCTGACATAGGGTTTCACTGTCCCGGGAAAGTCTCTGCTAACACCCTGCAGAGCGCTGTGCCCAATCTACAGAAACGTCTTGCGGTATCTCCTACAGGGAAAGTGCCAGGAGGGAACTGTCCATCTTGTTCTCAGTGTCTCTGAGAATTGCTCTGATTATCCCTGTGACCTCTTTGCTAAGACTCTCCAGAGAGCCGTCCTCAAAACAAACACACATCTTGACATATCTCCCACATTGATCGCAGTGTCTCCAGGAACGGCATTCAAGGAGCCAGGAACTTTTCTCCCTACACTGTCCATTGAGTTGTCCTCAAAACCAATATACATCCTGCTATATCTCCCACATGGAAAGTGCCAGGAGGGAGAAGTGGCGATTATGTTTAGACTTTCTCGGAACTGCTTCAAATCAACTAGATATCTTTGTGCTGTAAATCTCCCAACAGCCAAACGCAAAAGCAGCAAACATCTCGCTGTATGTCCCACATCCAAAGTGCCAAGAGAGAGCTTGCTCTCCCTCTCTTTGAGTACTGTTTTCGCTGTGCCGGTTACCTCTTTGCTAACATTCTCTTCAGCGCTGCAGGGAAACCAGGAACCACGTGGAGAAGGCACCCACACTGAAAGTGCCTGGAGGGAACATTGGGGCTTCTTCTCAGTGTCTCTGACATAGGGTTTCACTGTCCCGGGAAAGTCTCTGCTAACACCCTGCAGAGCGCTGTGCCCAATCTACAGAAACGTCTTGCGGTATCTCCTACAGGGAAAGTGCCAGGAGGGAACTGTCCATCTTGTTCTCAGTGTCTCTGAGAATTGCTCTGATTATCCCTGTGACCTCTTTGCTAAGACTCTCCAGAGAGCCGTCCTCAAAACAAACACACATCTTGACATATCTCCCACATTGATCGCAGTGTCTCCAGGAACGGCATTCAAGGAGCCAGGAACTTTTCTCCCTACACTGTCCATTGAGTTGTCCTCAAAACCAATATACATCCTGCTATATCTCCCACATGGAAAGTGCCAGGAGGGAGAAGTGGCGATTATGTTTAGACTTTCTCGGAACTGCTTCAAATCAACTAGATATCTTTGTGCTGTAAATCTCCCAACAGCCAAACGCAAAAGCAGCAAACATCTCGCTGTATGTCCCACATCCAAAGTGCCAAGAGAGAGCTTGCTCTCCCTGTCTTTGAGTACTGTTTTCGCTGTGCCGGTTACCTCTTTGCTAACATTCTCTTCAGCGCTGCAGGGAAACCAGGAACCACGTGGAGAAGGCACCCACACTGAAAGTGCCTGGAGGGAACATTGGGGCTTCTTCTCAGTGTCTCTGACATAGGGTTTCACTGTCCCGGGAAAGTCTCTGCTAACACCCTGCAGAGCGCTGTGCCCAATCTACAGAAACGTCTTGCGGTATCTCCTACAGGGAAAGTGCCAGGAGGGAATTGTCGAGCTTGTTCTCAGTGTCTCTGAGAATTGCTCTGATTATCCCTGTGACCTCTTTGCTAAGACTCTCCAGAGAGCCGTCCTCAAAACCAACACACATCTTGACATATCTCCCTCATTGATCGCAGTGTCTCCAGGAACGGCATTCAAGGAGCCAGGAACTTTTCTCCCTACACTGTCCATTGAGTTGTCCTCAAAACCAATATACATCCTGCTATATCTCCCACATGGAAAGTGCCAGGAGGGAGAAGTGGCGATTATGTTTAGACTTTCTCGGAACTGCTTCAAATCAACTAGATATCTTTGTGCTGTAAATCTCCCAACAGCCAAACGCAAAAGCAGCAAACATCTCGCTGTATGTCCCACATCCAAAGTGCCAAGAGAGAGCTTGCTCTCCCTCTCTTTGAGTACTGTTTTCGCTGTGCCGGTTACCTCTTTGCTAACATTCTCTTCAGCGCTGCAGGGAAACCAGGAACCACGTGGAGAAGGCACCCACACTGAAAGTGCCTGGAGGGAACATTGGGGCTTCTTCTCAGTGTCTCTGACATAGGGTTTCACTGTCCCGGGAAAGTCTCTGCTAACACCCTGCAGAGCGCTGTGCCCAATCTACAGAAACGTCTTGCGGTATCTCCTACAGGGAAAGTGCCAGGAGGGAACTGTCCATCTTGTTCTCAGTGTCTCTGAGAATTGCTCTGATTATCCCTGTGACCTCTTTGCTAAGACTCTCCAGAGAGCCGTCCTCAAAACCAACACACATCTTGACATATCTCCCACATTGATCGCAGTGTCTCCAGGAACGGCATTCAAGGAGCCAGGAACTTTTCTCCCTACACTGTCCATTGAGTTGTCCTCAAAACCAATATACATCCTGCTATATCTCCCACATGGAAAGTGCCAGGAGGGAGAAGTGGCGATTATGTTTAGACTTTCTCGGAACTGCTTCAAATCAACTAGATATCTTTGTGCTGTAAATCTCCCAACAGCCAAACGCAAAAGCAGCAAACATCTCGCTGTATGTCCCACATCCAAAGTGCCAAGAGAGAGCTTGCTCTCCCTGTCTTTGAGTACTGTTTTCGCTGTGCCGGTTACCTCTTTGCTAACATTCTCTTCAGCGCTGCAGGGAAACCAGGAACCACGTGGAGAAGGCACCCACACTGAAAGTGCCTGGAGGGAACATTGGGGCTTCTTCTCAGTGTCTCTGACATAGGGTTTCACTGTCCCGGGAAAGTCTCTGCTAACACCCTGCAGAGCGCTGTGCCCAATCTACAGAAACGTCTTGCGGTATCTCCTACAGGGAAAGTGCCAGGAGGGAACTGTCCATCTTGTTCTCAGTGTCTCTGAGAATTGCTCTGATTATCCCTGTGACCTCTTTGCTAAGACTCTCCAGAGAGCCGTCCTCAAAACCAACACACATCTTGACATATCTCCCTCATTGATCGCAGTGTCTCCAGGAACGGCATTCAAGGAGCCAGGAACTTTTCTCCCTACACTGTCCATTGAGTTGTCCTCAAAACCAATATACATCCTGCTATATCTCCCACATGGAAAGTGCCAGGAGGGAGAAGTGGCGATTATGTTTAGACTTTCTCGGAACTGCTTCAAATCAACTAGATATCTTTGTGCTGTAAATCTCCCAACAGCCAAACGCAAAAGCAGCAAACATCTCGCTGTATGTCCCACATCCAAAGTGCCAAGAGAGAGCTTGCTCTCCCTGTCTTTGAGTACTGTTTTCACTGTGCCGGTTACCTCTTTGCTAACATTCTCTTCAGCGCTGCAGGGAAACCAGGAACCACGTGGAGAAGGCACCCACACTGAAAGTGCCTGGAGGGAACATTGGGGCTTCTTCTCAGTGTCTCTGACATAGGGTTTCACTGTCCCGGGAAAGTCTCTGCTAACACCCTGCAGAGCGCTGTGCCCAATCTACAGAAACGTCTTGCGGTATCTCCTACAGGGAAAGTGCCAGGAGGGAACTGTCCATCTTGTTCTCAGTGTCTCTGAGAATTGCTCTGATTATCCCTGTGACCTCTTTGCTAAGACTCTCCAGAGAGCCGTCCTCAAAACAAACACACATCTTGACATATCTCCCACATTGATCGCAGTGTCTCCAGGAACGGCATTCAAGGAGCCAGGAACTTTTCTCCCTACACTGTCCATTGAGTTGTCCTCAAAACCAATATACATCCTGCTATATCTCCCACATGGAAAGTGCCAGGAGGGAGAAGTGGCGATTATGTTTAGACTTTCTCGGAACTGCTTCAAATCAACTAGATATCTTTGTGCTGTAAATCTCCCAACAGCCAAACGCAAAAGCAGCAAACATCTCGCTGTATGTCCCACATCCAAAGTGCCAAGAGAGAGCTTGCTCTCCCTGTCTTTGAGTACTGTTTTCGCTGTGCCGGTTACCTCTTTGCTAACATTCTCTTCAGCGCTGCAGGGAAACCAGGAACCACGTGGAGAAGGCACCCACACTGAAAGTGCCTGGAGGGAACATTGGGGCTTCTTCTCAGTGTCTCTGACATAGGGTTTCACTGTCCCGGGAAAGTCTCTGCTAACACCCTGCAGAGCGCTGTGCCCAATCTACAGAAACGTCTTGCGGTATCTCCTACAGGGAAAGTGCCAGGAGGGAATTGTCGAGCTTGTTCTCGGTGTCTCTGAGAATTGCTCTGATTATCCCTGTGACCTCTTTGCTAAGACTCTCCAGAGAGCCGTCCTCAAAACCAACACACATCTTGACATATCTCCCACATTGATCGCAGTGTCTCCAGGAACGGCATTCAAGGAGCCAGGAACTTTTCTCCCTACACTGTCCATTGAGTTGTCCTCAAAACCAATATACATCCTGCTATATCTCCCACATGGAAAGTGCCAGGAGGGAGAAGTGGCGATTATGTTTAGACTTTCTCGGAACTGCTTCAAATCAACTAGATATCTTTGTGCTGTAAATCTCCCAACAGCCAAACGCAAAAGCAGCAAACATCTCGCTGTATGTCCCACATCCAAAGTGCCAAGAGAGAGCTTGCTCTCCCTGTCTTTGAGTACTGTTTTCGCTGTGCCGGTTACCTCTTTGCTAACATTCTCTTCAGCGCTGCAGGGAAACCAGGAACCACGTGGAGAAGGCACCCACACTGAAAGTGCCTGGAGGGAACATTGGGGCTTCTTCTCAGTGTCTCTGACATAGGGTTTCACTGTCCCGGGAAAGTCTCTGCTAACACCCTGCAGAGCGCTGTGCCCAATCTACAGAAACGTCTTGCGGTATCTCCTACAGGGAAAGTGCCAGGAGGGAACTGTCCATCTTGTTCTCAGTGTCTCTGAGAATTGCTCTGATTATCCCTGTGACCTCTTTGCTAAGACTCTCCAGAGAGCCGTCCTCAAAACAAACACACATCTTGACATATCTCCCACATTGATCGCAGTGTCTCCAGGAACGGCATTCAAGGAGCCAGGAACTTTTCTCCCTACACTGTCCATTGAGTTGTCCTCAAAACCAATATACATCCTGCTATATCTCCCACATGGAAAGTGCCAGGAGGGAGAAGTGGCGATTATGTTTAGACTTTCTCGGAACTGCTTCAAATCAACTAGATATCTTTGTGCTGTAAATCTCCCAACAGCCAAACGCAAAAGCAGCAAACATCTCGCTGTATGTCCCACATCCAAAGTGCCAAGAGAGAGCTTGCTCTCCCTGTCTTTGAGTACTGTTTTCGCTGTGCCGGTTACCTCTTTGCTAACATTCTCTTCAGCGCTGCAGGGAAACCAGGAACCACGTGGAGAAGGCACCCACACTGAAAGTGCCTGGAGGGAACATTGGGGCTTCTTCTCAGTGTCTCTGACATAGGGTTTCACTGTCCCGGGAAAGTCTCTGCTAACACCCTGCAGAGCGCTGTGCCCAATCTACAGAAACGTCTTGCGGTATCTCCTACAGGGAAAGTGCCAGGAGGGAATTGTCGAGCTTGTTCTCAGTGTCTCTGAGAATTGCTCTGATTATCCCTGTGACCTCTTTGCTAAGACTCTCCAGAGAGCCGTCCTCAAAACCAACACACATCTTGACATATCTCCCACATTGATCGCAGTGTCTCCAGGAACGGCATTCAAGGAGCCAGGAACTTTTCTCCCTACACTGTCCATTGAGTTGTCCTCAAAACCAATATACATCCTGCTATATCTCCCACATGGAAAGTGCCAGGAGGGAGAAGTGGCGATTATGTTTAGACTTTCTCGGAACTGCTTCAAATCAACTAGATATCTTTGTGCTGTAAATCTCCCAACAGCCAAACGCAAAAGCAGCAAACATCTCGCTGTATGTCCCACATCCAAAGTGCCAAGAGAGAGCTTGCTCTCCCTGTCTTTGAGTACTGTTTTCGCTGTGCCGGTTACCTCTTTGCTAACATTCTCTTCAGCGCTGCAGGGAAACCAGGAACCACGTGGAGAAGGCACCCACACTGAAAGTGCCTGGAGGGAACATTGGGGCTTCTTCTCAGTGTCTCTGACATAGGGTTTCACTGTCCCGGGAAAGTCTCTGCTAACACCCTGCAGAGCGCTGTGCCCAATCTACAGAAACGTCTTGCGGTATCTCCTACAGGGAAAGTGCCAGGAGGGAATTGTCGAGCTTGTTCTCAGTGTCTCTGAGAATTGCTCTGATTATCCCTGTGACCTCTTTGCTAAGACTCTCCAGAGAGCCGTCCTCAAAACCAACACACATCTTGACATATCTCCCACATTGATCGCAGTGTCTCCAGGAACGGCATTCAAGGAGCCAGGAACTTTTCTCCCTACACTGTCCATTGAGTTGTCCTCAAAACCAATATACATCCTGCTATATCTCCCACATGGAAAGTGCCAGGAGGGAGAAGTGGCGATTATGTTTAGACTTTCTCGGAACTGCTTCAAATCAACTAGATATCTTTGTGCTGTAAATCTCCCAACAGCCAAACGCAAAAGCAGCAAACATCTCGCTGTATGTCCCACATCCAAAGTGCCAAGAGAGAGCTTGCTCTCCCTGTCTTTGAGTACTGTTTTCGCTGTGCCGGTTACCTCTTTGCTAACATTCTCTTCAGCGCTGCAGGGAAACCAGGAACCACGTGGAGAAGGCACCCACACTGAAAGTGCCTGGAGGGAACATTGGGGCTTCTTCTCAGTGTCTCTGACATAGGGTTTCACTGTCCCGGGAAAGTCTCTGCTAACACCCTGCAGAGCGCTGTGCCCAATCTACAGAAACGTCTTGCGGTATCTCCTACAGGGAAAGTGCCAGGAGGGAATTGTCGAGCTTGTTCTCAGTGTCTCTGAGAATTGCTCTGATTATCCCTGTGACCTCTTTGCTAAGACTCTCCAGAGAGCCGTCCTCAAAACCAACACACATCTTGACATATCTCCCACATTGATCGCAGTGTCTCCAGGAACGGCATTCAAGGAGCCAGGAACTTTTCTCCCTACACTGTCCATTGAGTTGTCCTCAAAACCAATATACATCCTGCTATATCTCCCACATGGAAAGTGCCAGGAGGGAGAAGTGGCGATTATGTTTAGACTTTCTCGGAACTGCTTCAAATCAACTAGATATCTTTGTGCTGTAAATCTCCCAACAGCCAAACGCAAAAGCAGCAAACATCTCGCTGTATGTCCCACATCCAAAGTGCCAAGAGAGAGCTTGCTCTCCCTGTCTTTGAGTACTGTTTTCGCTGTGCCGGTTACCTCTTTGCTAACATTCTCTTCAGCGCTGCAGGGAAACCAGGAACCACGTGGAGAAGGCACCCACACTGAAAGTGCCTGGAGGGAACATTGGGGTTTCTTCTCAGTGTCTCTGACATAGGGTTTCACTGTCCCGGGAAAGTCTCTGCTAACACCCTGCAGAGCGCTGTGCCCAATCTACAGAAACGTCTTGCGGTATCTCCTACAGGGAAAGTGCCAGGAGGGAATTGTCGAGCTTGTTCTCAGTGTCTCTGAGAATTGCTCTGATTATCCCTGTGACCTCTTTGCTAAGACTCTCCAGAGAGCCGTCCTCAAAACCAACACACATCTTGACATATCTCCCACATTGATCGCAGTGTCTCCAGGAACGGCATTCAAGGAGCCAGGAACTTTTCTCCCTACACTGTCCATTGAGTTGTCCTCAAAACCAATATACATCCTGCTATATCTCCCACATGGAAAGTGCCAGGAGGGAGAAGTGGCGATTATGTTTAGACTTTCTCGGAACTGCTTCAAATCAACTAGATATCTTTGTGCTGTAAATCTCCCAACAGCCAAACGCAAAAGCAGCAAACATCTCGCTGTATGTCCCACATCCAAAGTGCCAAGAGAGAGCTTGCTCTCCCTCTCTTTGAGTACTGTTTTCGCTGTGCCGGTTACCTCTTTGCTAACATTCTCTTCAGCGCTGCAGGGAAACCAGGAACCACGTGGAGAAGGCACCCACACTGAAAGTGCCTGGAGGGAACATTGGGGCTTCTTCTCAGTGTCTCTGACATAGGGTTTCACTGTCCCGGGAAAGTCTCTGCTAACACCCTGCAGAGCGCTGTGCCCAATCTACAGAAACGTCTTGCGGTATCTCCTACAGGGAAAGTGCCAGGAGGGAATTGTCGAGCTTGTTCTCAGTGTCTCTGAGAATTGCTCTGATTATCCCTGTGACCTCTTTGCTAAGACTCTCCAGAGAGCCGTCCTCAAAACCAACACACATCTTGACATATCTCCCACATTGATCGCAGTGTCTCCAGGAACGGCATTCAAGGAGCCAGGAACTTTTCTCCCTACACTGTCCATTGAGTTGTCCTCAAAACCAATATACATCCTGCTATATCTCCCACATGGAAAGTGCCAGGAGGGAGAAGTGGCGATTATGTTTAGACTTTCTCGGAACTGCTTCAAATCAACTAGATATCTTTGTGCTGTAAATCTCCCAACAGCCAAACGCAAAAGCAGCAAACATCTCGCTGTATGTCCCACATCCAAAGTGCCAAGAGAGAGCTTGCTCTCCCTGTCTTTGAGTACTGTTTTCGCTGTGCCGGTTACCTCTTTGCTAACATTCTCTTCAGCGCTGCAGGGAAACCAGGAACCACGTGGAGAAGGCACCCACACTGAAAGTGCCTGGAGGGAACATTGGGGCTTCTTCTCAGTGTCTCTGACATAGGGTTTCACTGTCCCGGGAAAGTCTCTGCTAACACCCTGCAGAGCGCTGTGCCCAATCTACAGAAACGTCTTGCGGTATCTCCTACAGGGAAAGTGCCAGGAGGGAACTGTCCATCTTGTTCTCAGTGTCTCTGAGAATTGCTCTGATTATCCCTGTGACCTCTTTGCTAAGACTCTCCAGAGAGCCGTCCTCAAAACAAACACACATCTTGACATATCTCCCACATTGATCGCAGTGTCTCCAGGAACGGCATTCAAGGAGCCAGGAACTTTTCTCCCTACACTGTCCATTGAGTTGTCCTCAAAACCAATATACATCCTGCTATATCTCCCACATGGAAAGTGCCAGGAGGGAGAAGTGGCGATTATGTTTAGACTTTCTCGGAACTGCTTCAAATCAACTAGATATCTTTGTGCTGTAAATCTCCCAACAGCCAAACGCAAAAGCAGCAAACATCTCGCTGTATGTCCCACATCCAAAGTGCCAAGAGAGAGCTTGCTCTCCCTCTCTTTGAGTACTGTTTTCGCTGTGCCGGTTACCTCTTTGCTAACATTCTCTTCAGCGCTGCAGGGAAACCAGGAACCACGTGGAGAAGGCACCCACACTGAAAGTGCCTGGAGGGAACATTGGGGCTTCTTCTCAGTGTCTCTGACATAGGGTTTCACTGTCCCGGGAAAGTCTCTGCTAACACCCTGCAGAGCGCTGTGCCCAATCTACAGAAACGTCTTGCGGTATCTCCTACAGGGAAAGTGCCAGGAGGGAACTGTCCATCTTGTTCTCAGTGTCTCTGAGAATTGCTCTGATTATCCCTGTGACCTCTTTGCTAAGACTCTCCAGAGAGCCGTCCTCAAAACAAACACACATCTTGACATATCTCCCACATTGATCGCAGTGTCTCCAGGAACGGCATTCAAGGAGCCAGGAACTTTTCTCCCTACACTGTCCATTGAGTTGTCCTCAAAACCAATATACATCCTGCTATATCTCCCACATGGAAAGTGCCAGGAGGGAGAAGTGGCGATTATGTTTAGACTTTCTCGGAACTGCTTCAAATCAACTAGATATCTTTGTGCTGTAAATCTCCCAACAGCCAAACGCAAAAGCAGCAAACATCTCGCTGTATGTCCCACATCCAAAGTGCCAAGAGAGAGCTTGCTCTCCCTCTCTTTGAGTACTGTTTTCGCTGTGCCGGTTACCTCTTTGCTAACATTCTCTTCAGCGCTGCAGGGAAACCAGGAACCACGTGGAGAAGGCACCCACACTGAAAGTGCCTGGAGGGAACATTGGGGCTTCTTCTCAGTGTCTCTGACATAGGGTTTCACTGTCCCGGGAAAGTCTCTGCTAACACCCTGCAGAGCGCTGTGCCCAATCTACAGAAACGTCTTGCGGTATCTCCTACAGGGAAAGTGCCAGGAGGGAATTGTCGAGCTTGTTCTCAGTGTCTCTGAGAATTGCTCTGATTATCCCTGTGACCTCTTTGCTAAGACTCTCCAGAGAGCCGTCCTCAAAACCAACACACATCTTGACATATCTCCCACATTGATCGCAGTGTCTCCAGGAACGGCATTCAAGGAGCCAGGAACTTTTCTCCCTACACTGTCCATTGAGTTGTCCTCAAAACCAATATACATCCTGCTATATCTCCCACATGGAAAGTGCCAGGAGGGAGAAGTGGCGATTATGTTTAGACTTTCTCGGAACTGCTTCAAATCAACTAGATATCTTTGTGCTGTAAATCTCCCAACAGCCAAACGCAAAAGCAGCAAACATCTCGCTGTATGTCCCACATCCAAAGTGCCAAGAGAGAGCTTGCTCTCCCTGTCTTTGAGTACTGTTTTCGCTGTGCCGGTTACCTCTTTGCTAACATTCTCTTCAGCGCTGCAGGGAAACCAGGAACCACGTGGAGAAGGCACCCACACTGAAAGTGCCTGGAGGGAACATTGGGGTTTCTTCTCAGTGTCTCTGACATAGGGTTTCACTGTCCCGGGAAAGTCTCTGCTAACACCCTGCAGAGCGCTGTGCCCAATCTACAGAAACGTCTTGCGGTATCTCCTACAGGGAAAGTGCCAGGAGGGAATTGTCGAGCTTGTTCTCAGTGTCTCTGAGAATTGCTCTGATTATCCCTGTGACCTCTTTGCTAAGACTCTCCAGAGAGCCGTCCTCAAAACCAACACACATCTTGACATATCTCCCACATTGATCGCAGTGTCTCCAGGAACGGCATTCAAGGAGCCAGGAACTTTTCTCCCTACACTGTCCATTGAGTTGTCCTCAAAACCAATATACATCCTGCTATATCTCCCACATGGAAAGTGCCAGGAGGGAGAAGTGGCGATTATGTTTAGACTTTCTCGGAACTGCTTCAAATCAACTAGATATCTTTGTGCTGTAAATCTCCCAACAGCCAAACGCAAAAGCAGCAAACATCTCGCTGTATGTCCCACATCCAAAGTGCCAAGAGAGAGCTTGCTCTCCCTGTCTTTGAGTACTGTTTTCGCTGTGCCGGTTACCTCTTTGCTAACATTCTCTTCAGCGCTGCAGGGAAACCAGGAACCACGTGGAGAAGGCACCCACACTGAAAGTGCCTGGAGGGAACATTGGGGCTTCTTCTCAGTGTCTCTGACATAGGGTTTCACTGTCCCGGGAAAGTCTCTGCTAACACCCTGCAGAGCGCTGTGCCCAATCTACAGAAACGTCTTGCGGTATCTCCTACAGGGAAAGTGCCAGGAGGGAATTGTCGAGCTTGTTCTCAGTGTCTCTGAGAATTGCTCTGATTATCCCTGTGACCTCTTTGCTAAGACTCTCCAGAGAGCCGTCCTCAAAACCAACACACATCTTGACATATCTCCCACATTGATCGCAGTGTCTCCAGGAACGGCATTCAAGGAGCCAGGAACTTTTCTCCCTACACTGTCCATTGAGTTGTCCTCAAAACCAATATACATCCTGCTATATCTCCCACATGGAAAGTGCCAGGAGGGAGAAGTGGCGATTATGTTTAGACTTTCTCGGAACTGCTTCAAATCAACTAGATATCTTTGTGCTGTAAATCTCCCAACAGCCAAACGCAAAAGCAGCAAACATCTCGCTGTATGTCCCACATCCAAAGTGCCAAGAGAGAGCTTGCTCTCCCTCTCTTTGAGTACTGTTTTCGCTGTGCCGGTTACCTCTTTGCTAACATTCTCTTCAGCGCTGCAGGGAAACCAGGAACCACGTGGAGAAGGCACCCACACTGAAAGTGCCTGGAGGGAACATTGGGGCTTCTTCTCAGTGTCTCTGACATAGGGTTTCACTGTCCCGGGAAAGTCTCTGCTAACACCCTGCAGAGCGCTGTGCCCAATCTACAGAAACGTCTTGCGGTATCTCCTACAGGGAAAGTGCCAGGAGGGAACTGTCCATCTTGTTCTCAGTGTCTCTGAGAATTGCTCTGATTATCCCTGTGACCTCTTTGCTAAGACTCTCCAGAGAGCCGTCCTCAAAACAAACACACATCTTGACATATCTCCCACATTGATCGCAGTGTCTCCAGGAACGGCATTCAAGGAGCCAGGAACTTTTCTCCCTACACTGTCCATTGAGTTGTCCTCAAAACCAATATACATCCTGCTATATCTCCCACATGGAAAGTGCCAGGAGGGAGAAGTGGCGATTATGTTTAGACTTTCTCGGAACTGCTTCAAATCAACTAGATATCTTTGTGCTGTAAATCTCCCAACAGCCAAACGCAAAAGCAGCAAACATCTCGCTGTATGTCCCACATCCAAAGTGCCAAGAGAGAGCTTGCTCTCCCTGTCTTTGAGTACTGTTTTCGCTGTGCCGGTTACCTCTTTGCTAACATTCTCTTCAGCGCTGCAGGGAAACCAGGAACCACGTGGAGAAGGCACCCACACTGAAAGTGCCTGGAGGGAACATTGGGGCTTCTTCTCAGTGTCTCTGACATAGGGTTTCACTGTCCCGGGAAAGTCTCTGCTAACACCCTGCAGAGCGCTGTGCCCAATCTACAGAAACGTCTTGCGGTATCTCCTACAGGGAAAGTGCCAGGAGGGAACTGTCCATCTTGTTCTCAGTGTCTCTGAGAATTGCTCTGATTATCCCTGTGACCTCTTTGCTAAGACTCTCCAGAGAGCCGTCCTCAAAACAAACACACATCTTGACATATCTCCCACATTGATCGCAGTGTCTCCAGGAACGGCATTCAAGGAGCCAGGAACTTTTCTCCCTACACTGTCCATTGAGTTGTCCTCAAAACCAATATACATCCTGCTATATCTCCCACATGGAAAGTGCCAGGAGGGAGAAGTGGCGATTATGTTTAGACTTTCTCGGAACTGCTTCAAATCAACTAGATATCTTTGTGCTGTAAATCTCCCAACAGCCAAACGCAAAAGCAGCAAACATCTCGCTGTATGTCCCACATCCAAAGTGCCAAGAGAGAGCTTGCTCTCCCTCTCTTTGAGTACTGTTTTCGCTGTGCCGGTTACCTCTTTGCTAACATTCTCTTCAGCGCTGCAGGGAAACCAGGAACCACGTGGAGAAGGCACCCACACTGAAAGTGCCTGGAGGGAACATTGGGGCTTCTTCTCAGTGTCTCTGACATAGGGTTTCACTGTCCCGGGAAAGTCTCTGCTAACACCCTGCAGAGCGCTGTGCCCAATCTACAGAAACGTCTTGCGGTATCTCCTACAGGGAAAGTGCCAGGAGGGAACTGTCCATCTTGTTCTCAGTGTCTCTGAGAATTGCTCTGATTATCCCTGTGACCTCTTTGCTAAGACTCTCCAGAGAGCCGTCCTCAAAACAAACACACATCTTGACATATCTCCCACATTGATCGCAGTGTCTCCAGGAACGGCATTCAAGGAGCCAGGAACTTTTCTCCCTACACTGTCCATTGAGTTGTCCTCAAAACCAATATACATCCTGCTATATCTCCCACATGGAAAGTGCCAGGAGGGAGAAGTGGCGATTATGTTTAGACTTTCTCGGAACTGCTTCAAATCAACTAGATATCTTTGTGCTGTAAATCTCCCAACAGCCAAACGCAAAAGCAGCAAACATCTCGCTGTATGTCCCACATCCAAAGTGCCAAGAGAGAGCTTGCTCTCCCTCTCTTTGAGTACTGTTTTCGCTGTGCCGGTTACCTCTTTGCTAACATTCTCTTCAGCGCTGCAGGGAAACCAGGAACCACGTGGAGAAGGCACCCACACTGAAAGTGCCTGGAGGGAACACTGGGGCTTCTTCTCAATGTCTCTGACATAGGGTTTCACTGTCCCGGGAAAGTCTCTGCTAACACCCTGCAGAGCGCTGTGCCCAATCTACAGAAACGTCTTGCGGTATCTCCTACAGGGAAAGTGCCAGGAGGGAATTGTCGAGCTTGTTCTCAGTGTCTCTGAGAAGTGCTCTGATTATCCCTGTGACCTCTTTGCTAAGACTCTCCAGAGAGCCGTCCTCAAAACAAACACACATCTTGACATATCTCCCACATTGATCGCAGTGTCTCCAGGAACGGCATTCAAGGAGCCAGGAACTTTTCTCCCTACACTGTCCATTGAGTTGTCCTCAAAACCAATATACATCCTGCTATATCTCCCACATGGAAAGTGCCAGGAGGGAGAAGTGGCGATTATGTTTAGACTTTCTCGGAACTGCTTCAAATCAACTAGATATCTTTGTGCTGTAAATCTCCCAACAGCCAAACGCAAAAGCAGCAAACATCTCGCTGTATGTCCCACATCCAAAGTGCCAAGAGAGAGCTTGCTCTCCCTGTCTTTGAGTACTGTTTTCGCTGTGCCGGTTACCTCTTTGCTAACATTCTCTTCAGCGCTGCAGGGAAACCAGGAACCACGTGGAGAAGGCACCCACACTGAAAGTGCCTGGAGGGAACATTGGGGCTTCTTCTCAGTGTCTCTGACATAGGGTTTCACTGTCCCGGGAAAGTCTCTGCTAACACCCTGCAGAGCGCTGTGCCCAATCTACAGAAACGTCTTGCGGTATCTCCTACAGGGAAAGTGCCAGGAGGGAATTGTCGAGCTTGTTCTCAGTGTCTCTGAGAATTGCTCTGATTATCCCTGTGACCTCTTTGCTAAGACTCTCCAGAGAGCCGTCCTCAAAACAAACACACATCTTGACATATCTCCCACATTGATCGCAGTGTCTCCAGGAACGGCATTCAAGGAGCCAGGAACTTTTCTCCCTACACTGTCCATTGAGTTGTCCTCAAAACCAATATACATCCTGCTATATCTCCCACATGGAAAGTGCCAGGAGGGAGAAGTGGCGATTATGTTTAGACTTTCTCGGAACTGCTTCAAATCAACTAGATATCTTTGTGCTGTAAATCTCCCAACAGCCAAACGCAAAAGCAGCAAACATCTCGCTGTATGTCCCACATCCAAAGTGCCAAGAGAGAGCTTGCTCTCCCTGTCTTTGAGTACTGTTTTCACTGTCCCGGTTACCTCTTTGCTAACATTCTCTTCAGCGCTGCAGGGAAACCAGGAACCACGTGGAGAAGGCACCCACACTGAAAGTGCCTGGAGGGAACATTGGGGCTTCTTCTCAGTGTCTCTGACATAGGGTTTCACTGTCCCGGGAAAGTCTCTGCTAACACCCTGCAGAGCGCTGTGCCCAATCTACAGAAACGTCTTGCGGTATCTCCTACAGGGAAAGTGCCAGGAGGGAACTGTCCATCTTGTTCTCAGTGTCTCTGAGAATTGCTCTGATTATCCCTGTGACCTCTTTGCTAAGACTCTCCAGAGAGCCGTCCTCAAAACAAACACACATCTTGACATATCTCCCACATTGATCGCAGTGTCTCCAGGAACGGCATTCAAGGAGCCAGGAACTTTTCTCCCTACACTGTCCATTGAGTTGTCCTCAAAACCAATATACATCCTGCTATATCACCCACATGGAAAGTGCCAGGAGGGAGAAGTGGCGATTATGTTTAGACTTTCTCGGAACTGCTTCAAATCAACTAGATATCTTTGTGCTGTAAATCTCCCAACAGCCAAACGCAAAAGCAGCAAACATCTCGCTGTATGTCCCACATCCAAAGTGCCAAGAGAGAGCTTGCTCTCCCTGTCTTTGAGTACTGTTTTCGCTGTGCCGGTTACCTCTTTGCTAACATTCTCTTCAGCGCTGCAGGGAAACCAGGAACCACGTGGAGAAGGCACCCACACTGAAAGTGCCTGGAGGGAACATTGGGGCTTCTTCTCAGTGTCTCTGACATAGGGTTTCACTGTCCCGGGAAAGTCTCTGCTAACACCCTGCAGAGCGCTGTGCCCAATCTACAGAAACGTCTTGCGGTATCTCCTACAGGGAAAGTGCCAGGAGGGAATTGTCGAGCTTGTTCTCAGTGTCTCTGAGAATTGCTCTGATTATCCCTGTGACCTCTTTGCTAAGACTCTCCAGAGAGCCGTCCTCAAAACCAACACACATCTTGACATATCTCCCTCATTGATCGCAGTGTCTCCAGGAACGGCATTCAAGGAGCCAGGAACTTTTCTCCCTACACTGTCCATTGAGTTGTCCTCAAAACCAATATACATCCTGCTATATCTCCCACATGGAAAGTGCCAGGAGGGAGAAGTGGCGATTATGTTTAGACTTTCTCGGAACTGCTTCAAATCAACTAGATATCTTTGTGCTGTAAATCTCCCAACAGCCAAACGCAAAAGCAGCAAACATCTCGCTGTATGTCCCACATCCAAAGTGCCAAGAGAGAGCTTGCTCTCCCTGTCTTTGAGTACTGTTTTCACTGTCCCGGTTACCTCTTTGCTAACATTCTCTTCAGCGCTGCAGGGAAACCAGGAACCACGTGGAGAAGGCACCCACACTGAAAGTGCCTGGAGGGAACATTGGGGCTTCTTCTCAGTGTCTCTGACATAGGGTTTCACTGTCCCGGGAAAGTCTCTGCTAACACCCTGCAGAGCGCTGTGCCCAATCTACAGAAACGTCTTGCGGTATCTCCTACAGGGAAAGTGCCAGGAGGGAACTGTCCATCTTGTTCTCAGTGTCTCTGAGAATTGCTCTGATTATCCCTGTGACCTCTTTGCTAAGACTCTCCAGAGAGCCGTCCTCAAAACCAACACACATCTTGACATATCTCCCACATTGATCGCAGTGTCTCCAGGAACGGCATTCAAGGAGCCAGGAACTTTTCTCCCTACACTGTCCATTGAGTTGTCCTCAAAACCAATATACATCCTGCTATATCTCCCACATGGAAAGTGCCAGGAGGGAGAAGTGGCGATTATGTTTAGACTTTCTCGGAACTGCTTCAAATCAACTAGATATCTTTGTGCTGTAAATCTCCCAACAGCCAAACGCAAAAGCAGCAAACATCTCGCTGTATGTCCCACATCCAAAGTGCCAAGAGAGAGCTTGCTCTCCCTGTCTTTGAGTACTGTTTTCGCTGTGCCGGTTACCTCTTTGCTAACATTCTCTTCAGCGCTGCAGGGAAACCAGGAACCACGTGGAGAAGGCACCCACACTGAAAGTGCCTGGAGGGAACATTGGGGCTTCTTCTCAGTGTCTCTGACATAGGGTTTCACTGTCCCGGGAAAGTCTCTGCTGACACCCTGCAGAGCGCTGTGCCCAATCTACAGAAACGTCTTGCGGTATCTCCTACAGGGAAAGTGCCAGGAGGGAATTGTCGAGCTTGTTCTCAGTGTCTCTGAGAATTGCTCTGATTATCCCTGTGACCTCTTTGCTAAGACTCTCCAGAGAGCCGTCCTCAAAACCAACACACATCTTGACATATCTCCCTCATTGATCGCAGTGTCTCCAGGAACGGCATTCAAGGAGCCAGGAACTTTTCTCCCTACACTGTCCATTGAGTTGTCCTCAAAACCAATATACATCCTGCTATATCTCCCACATGGAAAGTGCCAGGAGGGAGAAGTGGCGATTATGTTTAGACTTTCTCGGAACTGCTTCAAATCAACTAGATATCTTTGTGCTGTAAATCTCCCAACAGCCAAACGCAAAAGCAGCAAACATCTCGCTGTATGTCCCACATCCAAAGTGCCAAGAGAGAGCTTGCTCTCCCTGTCTTTGAGTACTGTTTTCGCTGTGCCGGTTACCTCTTTGCTAACATTCTCTTCAGCGCTGCAGGGAAACCAGGAACCACGTGGAGAAGGCACCCACACTGAAAGTGCCTGGAGGGAACATTGGGGCTTCTTCTCAGTGTCTCTGACATAGGGTTTCACTGTCCCGGGAAAGTCTCTGCTAACACCCTGCAGAGCGCTGTGCCCAATCTACAGAAACATCTTGCGGTATCTCCTACAGGGAAAGTGCCAGGAGGGAACTGTCCATCTTGTTCTCAGTGTCTCTGAGAATTGCTCTGATTATCCCTGTGACCTCTTTGCTAAGACTCTCCAGAGAGCCGTCCTCAAAACAAACACACATCTTGACATATCTCCCACATTGATCGCAGTGTCTCCAGGAACGGCATTCAAGGAGCCAGGAACTTTTCTCCCTACACTGTCCATTGAGTTGTCCTCAAAACCAATATACATCCTGCTATATCTCCCACATGGAAAGTGCCAGGAGGGAGAAGTGGCGATTATGTTTAGACTTTCTCGGAACTGCTTCAAATCAACTAGATATCTTTGTGCTGTAAATCTCCCAACAGCCAAACGCAAAAGCAGCAAACATCTCGCTGTATGTCCCACATCCAAAGTGCCAAGAGAGAGCTTGCTCTCCCTCTCTTTGAGTACTGTTTTCGCTGTGCCGGTTACCTCTTTGCTAACATTCTCTTCAGCGCTGCAGGGAAACCAGGAACCACGTGGAGAAGGCACCCACACTGAAAGTGCCTGGAGGGAACATTGGGGCTTCTTCTCAGTGTCTCTGACATAGGGTTTCACTGTCCCGGGAAAGTCTCTGCTGACACCCTGCAGAGCGCTGTGCCCAATCTACAGAAACGTCTTGCGGTATCTCCTACAGGGAAAGTGCCAGGAGGGAATTGTCGAGCTTGTTCTCAGTGTCTCTGAGAATTGCTCTGATTATCCCTGTGACCTCTTTGCTAAGACTCTCCAGAGAGCCGTCCTCAAAACCAACACACATCTTGACATATCTCCCTCATTGATCGCAGTGTCTCCAGGAACGGCATTCAAGGAGCCAGGAACTTTTCTCCCTACACTGTCCATTGAGTTGTCCTCAAAACCAATATACATCCTGCTATATCTCCCACATGGAAAGTGCCAGGAGGGAGAAGTGGCGATTATGTTTAGACTTTCTCGGAACTGCTTCAAATCAACTAGATATCTTTGTGCTGTAAATCTCCCAACAGCCAAACGCAAAAGCAGCAAACATCTCGCTGTATGTCCCACATCCAAAGTGCCAAGAGAGAGCTTGCTCTCCCTGTCTTTGAGTACTGTTTTCGCTGTGCCGGTTACCTCTTTGCTAACATTCTCTTCAGCGCTGCAGGGAAACCAGGAACCACGTGGAGAAGGCACCCACACTGAAAGTGCCTGGAGGGAACATTGGGGCTTCTTCTCAGTGTCTCTGACATAGGGTTTCACTGTCCCGGGAAAGTCTCTGCTAACACCCTGCAGAGCGCTGTGCCCAATCTACAGAAACGTCTTGCGGTATCTCCTACAGGGAAAGTGCCAGGAGGGAACTGTCCATCTTGTTCTCAGTGTCTCTGAGAATTGCTCTGATTATCCCTGTGACCTCTTTGCTAAGACTCTCCAGAGAGCCGTCCTCAAAACAAACACACATCTTGACATATCTCCCACATTGATCGCAGTGTCTCCAGGAACGGCATTCAAGGAGCCAGGAACTTTTCTCCCTACACTGTCCATTGAGTTGTCCTCAAAACCAATATACATCCTGCTATATCTCCCACATGGAAAGTGCCAGGAGGGAGAAGTGGCGATTATGTTTAGACTTTCTCGGAACTGCTTCAAATCAACTAGATATCTTTGTGCTGTAAATCTCCCAACAGCCAAACGCAAAAGCAGCAAACATCTCGCTGTATGTCCCACATCCAAAGTGCCAAGAGAGAGCTTGCTCTCCCTCTCTTTGAGTACTGTTTTCGCTGTGCCGGTTACCTCTTTGCTAACATTCTCTTCAGCGCTGCAGGGAAACCAGGAACCACGTGGAGAAGGCACCCACACTGAAAGTGCCTGGAGGGAACATTGGGGCTTCTTCTCAGTGTCTCTGACATAGGGTTTCACTGTCCCGGGAAAGTCTCTGCTAACACCCTGCAGAGCGCTGTGCCCAATCTACAGAAACGTCTTGCGGTATCTCCTACAGGGAAAGTGCCAGGAGGGAACTGTCCATCTTGTTCTCAGTGTCTCTGAGAATTGCTCTGATTATCCCTGTGACCTCTTTGCTAAGACTCTCCAGAGAGCCGTCCTCAAAACAAACACACATCTTGACATATCTCCCACATTGATCGCAGTGTCTCCAGGAACGGCATTCAAGGAGCCAGGAACTTTTCTCCCTACACTGTCCATTGAGTTGTCCTCAAAACCAATATACATCCTGCTATATCTCCCACATGGAAAGTGCCAGGAGGGAGAAGTGGCGATTATGTTTAGACTTTCTCGGAACTGCTTCAAATCAACTAGATATCTTTGTGCTGTAAATCTCCCAACAGCCAAACGCAAAAGCAGCAAACATCTCGCTGTATGTCCCACATCCAAAGTGCCAAGAGAGAGCTTGCTCTCCCTGTCTTTGAGTACTGTTTTCGCTGTGCCGGTTACCTCTTTGCTAACATTCTCTTCAGCGCTGCAGGGAAACCAGGAACCACGTGGAGAAGGCACCCACACTGAAAGTGCCTGGAGGGAACATTGGGGCTTCTTCTCAGTGTCTCTGACATAGGGTTTCACTGTCCCGGGAAAGTCTCTGCTAACACCCTGCAGAGCGCTGTGCCCAATCTACAGAAACGTCTTGCGGTATCTCCTACAGGGAAAGTGCCAGGAGGGAATTGTCGAGCTTGTTCTCAGTGTCTCTGAGAATTGCTCTGATTATCCCTGTGACCTCTTTGCTAAGACTCTCCAGAGAGCCGTCCTCAAAACCAACACACATCTTGACATATCTCCCTCATTGATCGCAGTGTCTCCAGGAACGGCATTCAAGGAGCCAGGAACTTTTCTCCCTACACTGTCCATTGAGTTGTCCTCAAAACCAATATACATCCTGCTATATCTCCCACATGGAAAGTGCCAGGAGGGAGAAGTGGCGATTATGTTTAGACTTTCTCGGAACTGCTTCAAATCAACTAGATATCTTTGTGCTGTAAATCTCCCAACAGCCAAACGCAAAAGCAGCAAACATCTCGCTGTATGTCCCACATCCAAAGTGCCAAGAGAGAGCTTGCTCTCCCTCTCTTTGAGTACTGTTTTCGCTGTGCCGGTTACCTCTTTGCTAACATTCTCTTCAGCGCTGCAGGGAAACCAGGAACCACGTGGAGAAGGCACCCACACTGAAAGTGCCTGGAGGGAACATTGGGGCTTCTTCTCAGTGTCTCTGACATAGGGTTTCACTGTCCCGGGAAAGTCTCTGCTAACACCCTGCAGAGCGCTGTGCCCAATCTACAGAAACGTCTTGCGGTATCTCCTACAGGGAAAGTGCCAGGAGGGAACTGTCCATCTTGTTCTCAGTGTCTCTGAGAATTGCTCTGATTATCCCTGTGACCTCTTTGCTAAGACTCTCCAGAGAGCCGTCCTCAAAACCAACACACATCTTGACATATCTCCCACATTGATCGCAGTGTCTCCAGGAACGGCATTCAAGGAGCCAGGAACTTTTCTCCCTACACTGTCCATTGAGTTGTCCTCAAAACCAATATACATCCTGCTATATCTCCCACATGGAAAGTGCCAGGAGGGAGAAGTGGCGATTATGTTTAGACTTTCTCGGAACTGCTTCAAATCAACTAGATATCTTTGTGCTGTAAATCTCCCAACAGCCAAACGCAAAAGCAGCAAACATCTCGCTGTATGTCCCACATCCAAAGTGCCAAGAGAGAGCTTGCTCTCCCTGTCTTTGAGTACTGTTTTCGCTGTGCCGGTTACCTCTTTGCTAACATTCTCTTCAGCGCTGCAGGGAAACCAGGAACCACGTGGAGAAGGCACCCACACTGAAAGTGCCTGGAGGGAACATTGGGGCTTCTTCTCAGTGTCTCTGACATAGGGTTTCACTGTCCCGGGAAAGTCTCTGCTGACACCCTGCAGAGCGCTGTGCCCAATCTACAGAAACGTCTTGCGGTATCTCCTACAGGGAAAGTGCCAGGAGGGAATTGTCGAGCTTGTTCTCAGTGTCTCTGAGAATTGCTCTGATTATCCCTGTGACCTCTTTGCTAAGACTCTCCAGAGAGCCGTCCTCAAAACCAACACACATCTTGACATATCTCCCTCATTGATCGCAGTGTCTCCAGGAACGGCATTCAAGGAGCCAGGAACTTTTCTCCCTACACTGTCCATTGAGTTGTCCTCAAAACCAATATACATCCTGCTATATCTCCCACATGGAAAGTGCCAGGAGGGAGAAGTGGCGATTATGTTTAGACTTTCTCGGAACTGCTTCAAATCAACTAGATATCTTTGTGCTGTAAATCTCCCAACAGCCAAACGCAAAAGCAGCAAACATCTCGCTGTATGTCCCACATCCAAAGTGCCAAGAGAGAGCTTGCTCTCCCTCTCTTTGAGTACTGTTTTCGCTGTGCCGGTTACCTCTTTGCTAACATTCTCTTCAGCGCTGCAGGGAAACCAGGAACCACGTGGAGAAGGCACCCACACTGAAAGTGCCTGGAGGGAACATTGGGGCTTCTTCTCAGTGTCTCTGACATAGGGTTTCACTGTCCCGGGAAAGTCTCTGCTAACACCCTGCAGAGCGCTGTGCCCAATCTACAGAAACGTCTTGCGGTATCTCCTACAGGGAAAGTGCCAGGAGGGAACTGTCCATCTTGTTCTCAGTGTCTCTGAGAATTGCTCTGATTATCCCTGTGACCTCTTTGCTAAGACTCTCCAGAGAGCCGTCCTCAAAACCAACACACATCTTGACATATCTCCCTCATTGATCGCAGTGTCTCCAGGAACGGCATTCAAGGAGCCAGGAACTTTTCTCCCTACACTGTCCATTGAGTTGTCCTCAAAACCAATATACATCCTGCTATATCTCCCACATGGAAAGTGCCAGGAGGGAGAAGTGGCGATTATGTTTAGACTTTCTCGGAACTGCTTCAAATCAACTAGATATCTTTGTGCTGTAAATCTCCCAACAGCCAAACGCAAAAGCAGCAAACATCTCGCTGTATGTCCCACATCCAAAGTGCCAAGAGAGAGCTTGCTCTCCCTGTCTTTGAGTACTGTTTTCGCTGTGCCGGTTACCTCTTTGCTAACATTCTCTTCAGCGCTGCAGGGAAACCAGGAACCACGTGGAGAAGGCACCCACACTGAAAGTGCCTGGAGGGAACATTGGGGCTTCTTCTCAGTGTCTCTGACATAGGGTTTCACTGTCCCGGGAAAGTCTCTGCTAACACCCTGCAGAGCGCTGTGCCCAATCTACAGAAACGTCTTGCGGTATCTCCTACAGGGAAAGTGCCAGGAGGGAACTGTCCATCTTGTTCTCAGTGTCTCTGAGAATTGCTCTGATTATCCCTGTGACCTCTTTGCTAAGACTCTCCAGAGAGCCGTCCTCAAAACAAACACACATCTTGACATATCTCCCACATTGATCGCAGTGTCTCCAGGAACGGCATTCAAGGAGCCAGGAACTTTTCTCCCTACACTGTCCATTGAGTTGTCCTCAAAACCAATATACATCCTGCTATATCTCCCACATGGAAAGTGCCAGGAGGGAGAAGTGGCGATTATGTTTAGACTTTCTCGGAACTGCTTCAAATCAACTAGATATCTTTGTGCTGTAAATCTCCCAACAGCCAAACGCAAAAGCAGCAAACATCTCGCTGTATGTCCCACATCCAAAGTGCCAAGAGAGAGCTTGCTCTCCCTGTCTTTGAGTACTGTTTTCGCTGTGCCGGTTACCTCTTTGCTAACATTCTCTTCAGCGCTGCAGGGAAACCAGGAACCACGTGGAGAAGGCACCCACACTGAAAGTGCCTGGAGGGAACATTGGGGCTTCTTCTCAGTGTCTCTGACATAGGGTTTCACTGTCCCGGGAAAGTCTCTGCTAACACCCTGCAGAGCGCTGTGCCCAATCTACAGAAACATCTTGCGGTATCTCCTACAGGGAAAGTGCCAGGAGGGAATTGTCGAGCTTGTTCTCAGTGTCTCTGAGAATTGCTCTGATTATCCCTGTGACCTCTTTGCTAAGACTCTCCAGAGAGCCGTCCTCAAAACCAACACACATCTTGACATATCTCCCTCATTGATCGCAGTGTCTCCAGGAACGGCATTCAAGGAGCCAGGAACTTTTCTCCCTACACTGTCCATTGAGTTGTCCTCAAAACCAATATACATCCTGCTATATCTCCCACATGGAAAGTGCCAGGAGGGAGAAGTGGCGATTATGTTTAGACTTTCTCGGAACTGCTTCAAATCAACTAGATATCTTTGTGCTGTAAATCTCCCAACAGCCAAACGCAAAAGCAGCAAACATCTCGCTGTATGTCCCACATCCAAAGTGCCAAGAGAGAGCTTGCTCTCCCTCTCTTTGAGTACTGTTTTCGCTGTGCCGGTTACCTCTTTGCTAACATTCTCTTCAGCGCTGCAGGGAAACCAGGAACCACGTGGAGAAGGCACCCACACTGAAAGTGCCTGGAGGGAACATTGGGGCTTCTTCTCAGTGTCTCTGACATAGGGTTTCACTGTCCCGGGAAAGTCTCTGCTAACACCCTGCAGAGCGCTGTGCCCAATCTACAGAAACGTCTTGCGGTATCTCCTACAGGGAAAGTGCCAGGAGGGAACTGTCCATCTTGTTCTCAGTGTCTCTGAGAATTGCTCTGATTATCCCTGTGACCTCTTTGCTAAGACTCTCCAGAGAGCCGTCCTCAAAACCAACACACATCTTGACATATCTCCCACATTGATCGCAGTGTCTCCAGGAACGGCATTCAAGGAGCCAGGAACTTTTCTCCCTACACTGTCCATTGAGTTGTCCTCAAAACCAATATACATCCTGCTATATCTCCCACATGGAAAGTGCCAGGAGGGAGAAGTGGCGATTATGTTTAGACTTTCTCGGAACTGCTTCAAATCAACTAGATATCTTTGTGCTGTAAATCTCCCAACAGCCAAACGCAAAAGCAGCAAACATCTCGCTGTATGTCCCACATCCAAAGTGCCAAGAGAGAGCTTGCTCTCCCTGTCTTTGAGTACTGTTTTCGCTGTGCCGGTTACCTCTTTGCTAACATTCTCTTCAGCGCTGCAGGGAAACCAGGAACCACGTGGAGAAGGCACCCACACTGAAAGTGCCTGGAGGGAACATTGGGGCTTCTTCTCAGTGTCTCTGACATAGGGTTTCACTGTCCCGGGAAAGTCTCTGCTGACACCCTGCAGAGCGCTGTGCCCAATCTACAGAAACGTCTTGCGGTATCTCCTACAGGGAAAGTGCCAGGAGGGAATTGTCGAGCTTGTTCTCAGTGTCTCTGAGAATTGCTCTGATTATCCCTGTGACCTCTTTGCTAAGACTCTCCAGAGAGCCGTCCTCAAAACCAACACACATCTTGACATATCTCCCTCATTGATCGCAGTGTCTCCAGGAACGGCATTCAAGGAGCCAGGAACTTTTCTCCCTACACTGTCCATTGAGTTGTCCTCAAAACCAATATACATCCTGCTATATCTCCCACATGGAAAGTGCCAGGAGGGAGAAGTGGCGATTATGTTTAGACTTTCTCGGAACTGCTTCAAATCAACTAGATATCTTTGTGCTGTAAATCTCCCAACAGCCAAACGCAAAAGCAGCAAACATCTCGCTGTATGTCCCACATCCAAAGTGCCAAGAGAGAGCTTGCTCTCCCTGTCTTTGAGTACTGTTTTCGCTGTGCCGGTTACCTCTTTGCTAACATTCTCTTCAGCGCTGCAGGGAAACCAGGAACCACGTGGAGAAGGCACCCACACTGAAAGTGCCTGGAGGGAACATTGGGGCTTCTTCTCAGTGTCTCTGACATAGGGTTTCACTGTCCCGGGAAAGTCTCTGCTAACACCCTGCAGAGCGCTGTGCCCAATCTACAGAAACGTCTTGCGGTATCTCCTACAGGGAAAGTGCCAGGAGGGAACTGTCCATCTTGTTCTCAGTGTCTCTGAGAATTGCTCTGATTATCCCTGTGACCTCTTTGCTAAGACTCTCCAGAGAGCCGTCCTCAAAACAAACACACATCTTGACATATCTCCCACATTGATCGCAGTGTCTCCAGGAACGGCATTCAAGGAGCCAGGAACTTTTCTCCCTACACTGTCCATTGAGTTGTCCTCAAAACCAATATACATCCTGCTATATCTCCCACATGGAAAGTGCCAGGAGGGAGAAGTGGCGATTATGTTTAGACTTTCTCGGAACTGCTTCAAATCAACTAGATATCTTTGTGCTGTAAATCTCCCAACAGCCAAACGCAAAAGCAGCAAACATCTCGCTGTATGTCCCACATCCAAAGTGCCAAGAGAGAGCTTGCTCTCCCTCTCTTTGAGTACTGTTTTCGCTGTGCCGGTTACCTCTTTGCTAACATTCTCTTCAGCGCTGCAGGGAAACCAGGAACCACGTGGAGAAGGCACCCACACTGAAAGTGCCTGGAGGGAACATTGGGGCTTCTTCTCAGTGTCTCTGACATAGGGTTTCACTGTCCCGGGAAAGTCTCTGCTAACACCCTGCAGAGCGCTGTGCCCAATCTACAGAAACGTCTTGCGGTATCTCCTACAGGGAAAGTGCCAGGAGGGAATTGTCGAGCTTGTTCTCAGTGTCTCTGAGAATTGCTCTGATTATCCCTGTGACCTCTTTGCTAAGACTCTCCAGAGAGCCGTCCTCAAAACCAACACACATCTTGACATATCTCCCACATTGATCGCAGTGTCTCCAGGAACGGCATTCAAGGAGCCAGGAACTTTTCTCCCTACACTGTCCATTGAGTTGTCCTCAAAACCAATATACATCCTGCTATATCTCCCACATGGAAAGTGCCAGGAGGGAGAAGTGGCGATTATGTTTAGACTTTCTCGGAACTGCTTCAAATCAACTAGATATCTTTGTGCTGTAAATCTCCCAACAGCCAAACGCAAAAGCAGCAAACATCTCGCTGTATGTCCCACATCCAAAGTGCCAAGAGAGAGCTTGCTCTCCCTGTCTTTGAGTACTGTTTTCGCTGTGCCGGTTACCTCTTTGCTAACATTCTCTTCAGCGCTGCAGGGAAACCAGGAACCACGTGGAGAAGGCACCCACACTGAAAGTGCCTGGAGGGAACATTGGGGCTTCTTCTCAGTGTCTCTGACATAGGGTTTCACTGTCCCGGGAAAGTCTCTGCTAACACCCTGCAGAGCGCTGTGCCCAATCTACAGAAACGTCTTGCGGTATCTCCTACAGGGAAAGTGCCAGGAGGGAACTGTCCATCTTGTTCTCAGTGTCTCTGAGAATTGCTCTGATTATCCCTGTGACCTCTTTGCTAAGACTCTCCAGAGAGCCGTCCTCAAAACAAACACACATCTTGACATATCTCCCACATTGATCGCAGTGTCTCCAGGAACGGCATTCAAGGAGCCAGGAACTTTTCTCCCTACACTGTCCATTGAGTTGTCCTCAAAACCAATATACATCCTGCTATATCTCCCACATGGAAAGTGCCAGGAGGGAGAAGTGGCGATTATGTTTAGACTTTCTCGGAACTGCTTCAAATCAACTAGATATCTTTGTGCTGTAAATCTCCCAACAGCCAAACGCAAAAGCAGCAAACATCTCGCTGTATGTCCCACATCCAAAGTGCCAAGAGAGAGCTTGCTCTCCCTCTCTTTGAGTACTGTTTTCGCTGTGCCGGTTACCTCTTTGCTAACATTCTCTTCAGCGCTGCAGGGAAACCAGGAACCACGTGGAGAAGGCACCCACACTGAAAGTGCCTGGAGGGAACATTGGGGCTTCTTCTCAGTGTCTCTGACATAGGGTTTCACTGTCCCGGGAAAGTCTCTGCTAACACCCTGCAGAGCGCTGTGCCCAATCTACAGAAACGTCTTGCGGTATCTCCTACAGGGAAAGTGCCAGGAGGGAATTGTCGAGCTTGTTCTCAGTGTCTCTGAGAATTGCTCTGATTATCCCTGTGACCTCTTTGCTAAGACTCTCCAGAGAGCCGTCCTCAAAACCAACACACATCTTGACATATCTCCCTCATTGATCGCAGTGTCTCCAGGAACGGCATTCAAGGAGCCAGGAACTTTTCTCCCTACACTGTCCATTGAGTTGTCCTCAAAACCAATATACATCCTGCTATATCTCCCACATGGAAAGTGCCAGGAGGGAGAAGTGGCGATTATGTTTAGACTTTCTCGGAACTGCTTCAAATCAACTAGATATCTTTGTGCTGTAAATCTCCCAACAGCCAAACGCAAAAGCAGCAAACATCTCGCTGTATGTCCCACATCCAAAGTGCCAAGAGAGAGCTTGCTCTCCCTGTCTTTGAGTACTGTTTTCACTGTGCCGGTTACCTCTTTGCTAACATTCTCTTCAGCGCTGCAGGGAAACCAGGAACCACGTGGAGAAGGCACCCACACTGAAAGTGCCTGGAGGGAACATTGGGGCTTCTTCTCAGTGTCTCTGACATAGGGTTTCACTGTCCCGGGAAAGTCTCTGCTAACACCCTGCAGAGCGCTGTGCCCAATCTACAGAAACGTCTTGCGGTATCTCCTACAGGGAAAGTGCCAGGAGGGAACTGTCCATCTTGTTCTCAGTGTCTCTGAGAATTGCTCTGATTATCCCTGTGACCTCTTTGCTAAGACTCTCCAGAGAGCCGTCCTCAAAACCAACACACATCTTGACATATCTCCCACATTGATCGCAGTGTCTCCAGGAACGGCATTCAAGGAGCCAGGAACTTTTCTCCCTACACTGTCCATTGAGTTGTCCTCAAAACCAATATACATCCTGCTATATCTCCCACATGGAAAGTGCCAGGAGGGAGAAGTGGCGATTATGTTTAGACTTTCTCGGAACTGCTTCAAATCAACTAGATATCTTTGTGCTGTAAATCTCCCAACAGCCAAACGCAAAAGCAGCAAACATCTCGCTGTATGTCCCACATCCAAAGTGCCAAGAGAGAGCTTGCTCTCCCTGTCTTTGAGTACTGTTTTCGCTGTGCCGGTTACCTCTTTGCTAACATTCTCTTCAGCGCTGCAGGGAAACCAGGAACCACGTGGAGAAGGCACCCACACTGAAAGTGCCTGGAGGGAACATTGGGGCTTCTTCTCAGTGTCTCTGACATAGGGTTTCACTGTCCCGGGAAAGTCTCTGCTAACACCCTGCAGAGCGCTGTGCCCAATCTACAGAAACGTCTTGCGGTATCTCCTACAGGGAAAGTGCCAGGAGGGAATTGTCGAGCTTGTTCTCGGTGTCTCTGAGAATTGCTCTGATTATCCCTGTGACCTCTTTGCTAAGACTCTCCAGAGAGCCGTCCTCAAAACCAACACACATCTTGACATATCTCCCACATTGATCGCAGTGTCTCCAGGAACGGCATTCAAGGAGCCAGGAACTTTTCTCCCTACACTGTCCATTGAGTTGTCCTCAAAACCAATATACATCCTGCTATATCTCCCACATGGAAAGTGCCAGGAGGGAGAAGTGGCGATTATGTTTAGACTTTCTCGGAACTGCTTCAAATCAACTAGATATCTTTGTGCTGTAAATCTCCCAACAGCCAAACGCAAAAGCAGCAAACATCTCGCTGTATGTCCCACATCCAAAGTGCCAAGAGAGAGCTTGCTCTCCCTGTCTTTGAGTACTGTTTTCGCTGTGCCGGTTACCTCTTTGCTAACATTCTCTTCAGCGCTGCAGGGAAACCAGGAACCACGTGGAGAAGGCACCCACACTGAAAGTGCCTGGAGGGAACATTGGGGCTTCTTCTCAGTGTCTCTGACATAGGGTTTCACTGTCCCGGGAAAGTCTCTGCTAACACCCTGCAGAGCGCTGTGCCCAATCTACAGAAACGTCTTGCGGTATCTCCTACAGGGAAAGTGCCAGGAGGGAACTGTCCATCTTGTTCTCAGTGTCTCTGAGAATTGCTCTGATTATCCCTGTGACCTCTTTGCTAAGACTCTCCAGAGAGCCGTCCTCAAAACAAACACACATCTTGACATATCTCCCACATTGATCGCAGTGTCTCCAGGAACGGCATTCAAGGAGCCAGGAACTTTTCTCCCTACACTGTCCATTGAGTTGTCCTCAAAACCAATATACATCCTGCTATATCTCCCACATGGAAAGTGCCAGGAGGGAGAAGTGGCGATTATGTTTAGACTTTCTCGGAACTGCTTCAAATCAACTAGATATCTTTGTGCTGTAAATCTCCCAACAGCCAAACGCAAAAGCAGCAAACATCTCGCTGTATGTCCCACATCCAAAGTGCCAAGAGAGAGCTTGCTCTCCCTGTCTTTGAGTACTGTTTTCGCTGTGCCGGTTACCTCTTTGCTAACATTCTCTTCAGCGCTGCAGGGAAACCAGGAACCACGTGGAGAAGGCACCCACACTGAAAGTGCCTGGAGGGAACATTGGGGCTTCTTCTCAGTGTCTCTGACATAGGGTTTCACTGTCCCGGGAAAGTCTCTGCTAACACCCTGCAGAGCGCTGTGCCCAATCTACAGAAACGTCTTGCGGTATCTCCTACAGGGAAAGTGCCAGGAGGGAATTGTCGAGCTTGTTCTCAGTGTCTCTGAGAAGTGCTCTGATTATCCCTGTGACCTCTTTGCTAAGACTCTCCAGAGAGCCGTCCTCAAAACAAACACACATCTTGACATATCTCCCACATTGATCGCAGTGTCTCCAGGAACGGCATTCAAGGAGCCAGGAACTTTTCTCCCTACACTGTCCATTGAGTTGTCCTCAAAACCAATATACATCCTGCTATATCTCCCACATGGAAAGTGCCAGGAGGGAGAAGTGGCGATTATGTTTAGACTTTCTCGGAACTGCTTCAAATCAACTAGATATCTTTGTGCTGTAAATCTCCCAACAGCCAAACGCAAAAGCAGCAAACATCTCGCTGTATGTCCCACATCCAAAGTGCCAAGAGAGAGCTTGCTCTCCCTGTCTTTGAGTACTGTTTTCGCTGTGCCGGTTACCTCTTTGCTAACATTCTCTTCAGCGCTGCAGGGAAACCAGGAACCACGTGGAGAAGGCACCCACACTGAAAGTGCCTGGAGGGAACATTGGGGCTTCTTCTCAGTGTCTCTGACATAGGGTTTCACTGTCCCGGGAAAGTCTCTGCTAACACCCTGCAGAGCGCTGTGCCCAATCTACAGAAACGTCTTGCGGTATCTCCTACAGGGAAAGTGCCAGGAGGGAACTGTCCATCTTGTTCTCAGTGTCTCTGAGAATTGCTCTGATTATCCCTGTGACCTCTTTGCTAAGACTCTCCAGAGAGCCGTCCTCAAAACCAACACACATCTTGACATATCTCCCACATTGATCGCAGTGTCTCCAGGAACGGCATTCAAGGAGCCAGGAACTTTTCTCCCTACACTGTCCATTGAGTTGTCCTCAAAACCAATATACATCCTGCTATATCTCCCACATGGAAAGTGCCAGGAGGGAGAAGTGGCGATTATGTTTAGACTTTCTCGGAACTGCTTCAAATCAACTAGATATCTTTGTGCTGTAAATCTCCCAACAGCCAAACGCAAAAGCAGCAAACATCTCGCTGTATGTCCCACATCCAAAGTGCCAAGAGAGAGCTTGCTCTCCCTGTCTTTGAGTACTGTTTTCGCTGTGCCGGTTACCTCTTTGCTAACATTCTCTTCAGCGCTGCAGGGAAACCAGGAACCACGTGGAGAAGGCACCCACACTGAAAGTGCCTGGAGGGAACATTGGGGCTTCTTCTCAGTGTCTCTGACATAGGGTTTCACTGTCCCGGGAAAGTCTCTGCTGACACCCTGCAGAGCGCTGTGCCCAATCTACAGAAACGTCTTGCGGTATCTCCTACAGGGAAAGTGCCAGGAGGGAATTGTCGAGCTTGTTCTCAGTGTCTCTGAGAATTGCTCTGATTATCCCTGTGACCTCTTTGCTAAGACTCTCCAGAGAGCCGTCCTCAAAACCAACACACATCTTGACATATCTCCCTCATTGATCGCAGTGTCTCCAGGAACGGCATTCAAGGAGCCAGGAACTTTTCTCCCTACACTGTCCATTGAGTTGTCCTCAAAACCAATATACATCCTGCTATATCTCCCACATGGAAAGTGCCAGGAGGGAGAAGTGGCGATTATGTTTAGACTTTCTCGGAACTGCTTCAAATCAACTAGATATCTTTGTGCTGTAAATCTCCCAACAGCCAAACGCAAAAGCAGCAAACATCTCGCTGTATGTCCCACATCCAAAGTGCCAAGAGAGAGCTTGCTCTCCCCGTCTTTGAGTACTGTTTTCACTGTCCCGGTTACCTCTTTGCTAACATTCTCTTCAGCGCTGCAGGGAAACCAGGAACCACGTGGAGAAGGCACCCACACTGAAAGTGCCTGGAGGGAACATTGGGGCTTCTTCTCAGTGTCTCTGACATAGGGTTTCACTGTCCCGGGAAAGTCTCTGCTAACACCCTGCAGAGCGCTGTGCCCAATCTACAGAAACGTCTTGCGGTATCTCCTACAGGGAAAGTGCCAGGAGGGAACTGTCCATCTTGTTCTCAGTGTCTCTGAGAATTGCTCTGATTATCCCTGTGACCTCTTTGCTAAGACTCTCCAGAGAGCCGTCCTCAAAACCAACACACATCTTGACATATCTCCCACATTGATCGCAGTGTCTCCAGGAACGGCATTCAAGGAGCCAGGAACTTTTCTCCCTACACTGTCCATTGAGTTGTCCTCAAAACCAATATACATCCTGCTATATCTCCCACATGGAAAGTGCCAGGAGGGAGAAGTGGCGATTATGTTTAGACTTTCTCGGAACTGCTTCAAATCAACTAGATATCTTTGTGCTGTAAATCTCCCAACAGCCAAACGCAAAAGCAGCAAACATCTCGCTGTATGTCCCACATCCAAAGTGCCAAGAGAGAGCTTGCTCTCCCTGTCTTTGAGTACTGTTTTCGCTGTGCCGGTTACCTCTTTGCTAACATTCTCTTCAGCGCTGCAGGGAAACCAGGAACCACGTGGAGAAGGCACCCACACTGAAAGTGCCTGGAGGGAACATTGGGGCTTCTTCTCAGTGTCTCTGACATAGGGTTTCACTGTCCCGGGAAAGTCTCTGCTAACACCCTGCAGAGCGCTGTGCCCAATCTACAGAAACGTCTTGCGGTATCTCCTACAGGGAAAGTGCCAGGAGGGAACTGTCCATCTTGTTCTCAGTGTCTCTGAGAATTGCTCTGATTATCCCTGTGACCTCTTTGCTAAGACTCTCCAGAGAGCCGTCCTCAAAACAAACACACATCTTGACATATCTCCCACATTGATCGCAGTGTCTCCAGGAACGGCATTCAAGGAGCCAGGAACTTTTCTCCCTACACTGTCCATTGAGTTGTCCTCAAAACCAATATACATCCTGCTATATCTCCCACATGGAAAGTGCCAGGAGGGAGAAGTGGCGATTATGTTTAGACTTTCTCGGAACTGCTTCAAATCAACTAGATATCTTTGTGCTGTAAATCTCCCAACAGCCAAACGCAAAAGCAGCAAACATCTCGCTGTATGTCCCACATCCAAAGTGCCAAGAGAGAGCTTGCTCTCCCTGTCTTTGAGTACTGTTTTCGCTGTGCCGGTTACCTCTTTGCTAACATTCTCTTCAGCGCTGCAGGGAAACCAGGAACCACGTGGAGAAGGCACCCACACTGAAAGTGCCTGGAGGGAACATTGGGGCTTCTTCTCAGTGTCTCTGACATAGGGTTTCACTGTCCCGGGAAAGTCTCTGCTAACACCCTGCAGAGCGCTGTGCCCAATCTACAGAAACGTCTTGCGGTATCTCCTACAGGGAAAGTGCCAGGAGGGAATTGTCGAGCTTGTTCTCAGTGTCTCTGAGAATTGCTCTGATTATCCCTGTGACCTCTTTGCTAAGACTCTCCAGAGAGCCGTCCTCAAAACCAACACACATCTTGACATATCTCCCTCATTGATCGCAGTGTCTCCAGGAACGGCATTCAAGGAGCCAGGAACTTTTCTCCCTACACTGTCCATTGAGTTGTCCTCAAAACCAATATACATCCTGCTATATCTCCCACATGGAAAGTGCCAGGAGGGAGAAGTGGCGATTATGTTTAGACTTTCTCGGAACTGCTTCAAATCAACTAGATATCTTTGTGCTGTAAATCTCCCAACAGCCAAACGCAAAAGCAGCAAACATCTCGCTGTATGTCCCACATCCAAAGTGCCAAGAGAGAGCTTGCTCTCCCTGTCTTTGAGTACTGTTTTCGCTGTGCCGGTTACCTCTTTGCTAACATTCTCTTCAGCGCTGCAGGGAAACCAGGAACCACGTGGAGAAGGCACCCACACTGAAAGTGCCTGGAGGGAACATTGGGGCTTCTTCTCAGTGTCTCTGACATAGGGTTTCACTGTCCCGGGAAAGTCTCTGCTAACACCCTGCAGAGCGCTGTGCCCAATCTACAGAAACGTCTTGCGGTATCTCCTACAGGGAAAGTGCCAGGAGGGAACTGTCCATCTTGTTCTCAGTGTCTCTGAGAATTGCTCTGATTATCCCTGTGACCTCTTTGCTAAGACTCTCCAGAGAGCCGTCCTCAAAACAAACACACATCTTGACATATCTCCCACATTGATCGCAGTGTCTCCAGGAACGGCATTCAAGGAGCCAGGAACTTTTCTCCCTACACTGTCCATTGAGTTGTCCTCAAAACCAATATACATCCTGCTATATCTCCCACATGGAAAGTGCCAGGAGGGAGAAGTGGCGATTATGTTTAGACTTTCTCGGAACTGCTTCAAATCAACTAGATATCTTTGTGCTGTAAATCTCCCAACAGCCAAACGCAAAAGCAGCAAACATCTCGCTGTATGTCCCACATCCAAAGTGCCAAGAGAGAGCTTGCTCTCCCTCTCTTTGAGTACTGTTTTCGCTGTGCCGGTTACCTCTTTGCTAACATTCTCTTCAGCGCTGCAGGGAAACCAGGAACCACGTGGAGAAGGCACCCACACTGAAAGTGCCTGGAGGGAACATTGGGGCTTCTTCTCAGTGTCTCTGACATAGGGTTTCACTGTCCCGGGAAAGTCTCTGCTAACACCCTGCAGAGCGCTGTGCCCAATCTACAGAAACGTCTTGCGGTATCTCCTACAGGGAAAGTGCCAGGAGGGAATTGTCGAGCTTGTTCTCAGTGTCTCTGAGAATTGCTCTGATTATCCCTGTGACCTCTTTGCTAAGACTCTCCAGAGAGCCGTCCTCAAAACCAACACACATCTTGACATATCTCCCTCATTGATCGCAGTGTCTCCAGGAACGGCATTCAAGGAGCCAGGAACTTTTCTCCCTACACTGTCCATTGAGTTGTCCTCAAAACCAATATACATCCTGCTATATCTCCCACATGGAAAGTGCCAGGAGGGAGAAGTGGCGATTATGTTTAGACTTTCTCGGAACTGCTTCAAATCAACTAGATATCTTTGTGCTGTAAATCTCCCAACAGCCAAACGCAAAAGCAGCAAACATCTCGCTGTATGTCCCACATCCAAAGTGCCAAGAGAGAGCTTGCTCTCCCTGTCTTTGAGTACTGTTTTCGCTGTGCCGGTTACCTCTTTGCTAACATTCTCTTCAGCGCTGCAGGGAAACCAGGAACCACGTGGAGAAGGCACCCACACTGAAAGTGCCTGGAGGGAACATTGGGGCTTCTTCTCAGTGTCTCTGACATAGGGTTTCACTGTCCCGGGAAAGTCTCTGCTAACACCCTGCAGAGCGCTGTGCCCAATCTACAGAAACGTCTTGCGGTATCTCCTACAGGGAAAGTGCCAGGAGGGAACTGTCCATCTTGTTCTCAGTGTCTCTGAGAATTGCTCTGATTATCCCTGTGACCTCTTTGCTAAGACTCTCCAGAGAGCCGTCCTCAAAACAAACACACATCTTGACATATCTCCCACATTGATCGCAGTGTCTCCAGGAACGGCATTCAAGGAGCCAGGAACTTTTCTCCCTACACTGTCCATTGAGTTGTCCTCAAAACCAATATACATCCTGCTATATCTCCCACATGGAAAGTGCCAGGAGGGAGAAGTGGCGATTATGTTTAGACTTTCTCGGAACTGCTTCAAATCAACTAGATATCTTTGTGCTGTAAATCTCCCAACAGCCAAACGCAAAAGCAGCAAACATCTCGCTGTATGTCCCACATCCAAAGTGCCAAGAGAGAGCTTGCTCTCCCTGTCTTTGAGTACTGTTTTCGCTGTGCCGGTTACCTCTTTGCTAACATTCTCTTCAGCGCTGCAGGGAAACCAGGAACCACGTGGAGAAGGCACCCACACTGAAAGTGCCTGGAGGGAACATTGGGGCTTCTTCTCAGTGTCTCTGACATAGGGTTTCACTGTCCCGGGAAAGTCTCTGCTAACACCCTGCAGAGCGCTGTGCCCAATCTACAGAAACGTCTTGCGGTATCTCCTACAGGGAAAGTGCCAGGAGGGAACTGTCCATCTTGTTCTCAGTGTCTCTGAGAATTGCTCTGATTATCCCTGTGACCTCTTTGCTAAGACTCTCCAGAGAGCCGTCCTCAAAACAAACACACATCTTGACATATCTCCCACATTGATCGCAGTGTCTCCAGGAACGGCATTCAAGGAGCCAGGAACTTTTCTCCCTACACTGTCCATTGAGTTGTCCTCAAAACCAATATACATCCTGCTATATCTCCCACATGGAAAGTGCCAGGAGGGAGAAGTGGCGATTATGTTTAGACTTTCTCGGAACTGCTTCAAATCAACTAGATATCTTTGTGCTGTAAATCTCCCAACAGCCAAACGCAAAAGCAGCAAACATCTCGCTGTATGTCCCACATCCAAAGTGCCAAGAGAGAGCTTGCTCTCCCTCTCTTTGAGTACTGTTTTCGCTGTGCCGGTTACCTCTTTGCTAACATTCTCTTCAGCGCTGCAGGGAAACCAGGAACCACGTGGAGAAGGCACCCACACTGAAAGTGCCTGGAGGGAACATTGGGGCTTCTTCTCAGTGTCTCTGACATAGGGTTTCACTGTCCCGGGAAAGTCTCTGCTAACACCCTGCAGAGCGCTGTGCCCAATCTACAGAAACGTCTTGCGGTATCTCCTACAGGGAAAGTGCCAGGAGGGAATTGTCGAGCTTGTTCTCAGTGTCTCTGAGAATTGCTCTGATTATCCCTGTGACCTCTTTGCTAAGACTCTCCAGAGAGCCGTCCTCAAAACCAACACACATCTTGACATATCTCCCACATTGATCGCAGTGTCTCCAGGAACGGCATTCAAGGAGCCAGGAACTTTTCTCCCTACACTGTCCATTGAGTTGTCCTCAAAACCAATATACATCCTGCTATATCTCCCACATGGAAAGTGCCAGGAGGGAGAAGTGGCGATTATGTTTAGACTTTCTCGGAACTGCTTCAAATCAACTAGATATCTTTGTGCTGTAAATCTCCCAACAGCCAAACGCAAAAGCAGCAAACATCTCGCTGTATGTCCCACATCCAAAGTGCCAAGAGAGAGCTTGCTCTCCCTCTCTTTGAGTACTGTTTTCGCTGTGCCGGTTACCTCTTTGCTAACATTCTCTTCAGCGCTGCAGGGAAACCAGGAACCACGTGGAGAAGGCACCCACACTGAAAGTGCCTGGAGGGAACATTGGGGCTTCTTCTCAGTGTCTCTGACATAGGGTTTCACTGTCCCGGGAAAGTCTCTGCTAACACCCTGCAGAGCGCTGTGCCCAATCTACAGAAACGTCTTGCGGTATCTCCTACAGGGAAAGTGCCAGGAGGGAACTGTCCATCTTGTTCTCAGTGTCTCTGAGAATTGCTCTGATTATCCCTGTGACCTCTTTGCTAAGACTCTCCAGAGAGCCGTCCTCAAAACAAACACACATCTTGACATATCTCCCACATTGATCGCAGTGTCTCCAGGAACGGCATTCAAGGAGCCAGGAACTTTTCTCCCTACACTGTCCATTGAGTTGTCCTCAAAACCAATATACATCCTGCTATATCTCCCACATGGAAAGTGCCAGGAGGGAGAAGTGGCGATTATGTTTAGACTTTCTCGGAACTGCTTCAAATCAACTAGATATCTTTGTGCTGTAAATCTCCCAACAGCCAAACGCAAAAGCAGCAAACATCTCGCTGTATGTCCCACATCCAAAGTGCCAAGAGAGAGCTTGCTCTCCCTGTCTTTGAGTACTGTTTTCGCTGTGCCGGTTACCTCTTTGCTAACATTCTCTTCAGCGCTGCAGGGAAACCAGGAACCACGTGGAGAAGGCACCCACACTGAAAGTGCCTGGAGGGAACATTGGGGCTTCTTCTCAGTGTCTCTGACATAGGGTTTCACTGTCCCGGGAAAGTCTCTGCTAACACCCTGCAGAGCGCTGTGCCCAATCTACAGAAACGTCTTGCGGTATCTCCTACAGGGAAAGTGCCAGGAGGGAATTGTCGAGCTTGTTCTCAGTGTCTCTGAGAATTGCTCTGATTATCCCTGTGACCTCTTTGCTAAGACTCTCCAGAGAGCCGTCCTCAAAACCAACACACATCTTGACATATCTCCCTCATTGATCGCAGTGTCTCCAGGAACGGCATTCAAGGAGCCAGGAACTTTTCTCCCTACACTGTCCATTGAGTTGTCCTCAAAACCAATATACATCCTGCTATATCTCCCACATGGAAAGTGCCAGGAGGGAGAAGTGGCGATTATGTTTAGACTTTCTCGGAACTGCTTCAAATCAACTAGATATCTTTGTGCTGTAAATCTCCCAACAGCCAAACGCAAAAGCAGCAAACATCTCGCTGTATGTCCCACATCCAAAGTGCCAAGAGAGAGCTTGCTCTCCCTGTCTTTGAGTACTGTTTTCGCTGTGCCGGTTACCTCTTTGCTAACATTCTCTTCAGCGCTGCAGGGAAACCAGGAACCACGTGGAGAAGGCACCCACACTGAAAGTGCCTGGAGGGAACATTGGGGCTTCTTCTCAGTGTCTCTGACATAGGGTTTCACTGTCCCGGGAAAGTCTCTGCTAACACCCTGCAGAGCGCTGTGCCCAATCTACAGAAACGTCTTGCGGTATCTCCTACAGGGAAAGTGCCAGGAGGGAATTGTCGAGCTTGTTCTCAGTGTCTCTGAGAATTGCTCTGATTATCCCTGTGACCTCTTTGCTAAGACTCTCCAGAGAGCCGTCCTCAAAACCAACACACATCTTGACATATCTCCCACATTGATCGCAGTGTCTCCAGGAACGGCATTCAAGGAGCCAGGAACTTTTCTCCCTACACTGTCCATTGAGTTGTCCTCAAAACCAATATACATCCTGCTATATCTCCCACATGGAAAGTGCCAGGAGGGAGAAGTGGCGATTATGTTTAGACTTTCTCGGAACTGCTTCAAATCAACTAGATATCTTTGTGCTGTAAATCTCCCAACAGCCAAACGCAAAAGCAGCAAACATCTCGCTGTATGTCCCACATCCAAAGTGCCAAGAGAGAGCTTGCTCTCCCTGTCTTTGAGTACTGTTTTCGCTGTGCCGGTTACCTCTTTGCTAACATTCTCTTCAGCGCTGCAGGGAAACCAGGAACCACGTGGAGAAGGCACCCACACTGAAAGTGCCTGGAGGGAACATTGGGGCTTCTTCTCAGTGTCTCTGACATAGGGTTTCACTGTCCCGGGAAAGTCTCTGCTAACACCCTGCAGAGCGCTGTGCCCAATCTACAGAAACGTCTTGCGGTATCTCCTACAGGGAAAGTGCCAGGAGGGAACTGTCCATCTTGTTCTCAGTGTCTCTGAGAATTGCTCTGATTATCCCTGTGACCTCTTTGCTAAGACTCTCCAGAGAGCCGTCCTCAAAACAAACACACATCTTGACATATCTCCCACATTGATCGCAGTGTCTCCAGGAACGGCATTCAAGGAGCCAGGAACTTTTCTCCCTACACTGTCCATTGAGTTGTCCTCAAAACCAATATACATCCTGCTATATCTCCCACATGGAAAGTGCCAGGAGGGAGAAGTGGCGATTATGTTTAGACTTTCTCGGAACTGCTTCAAATCAACTAGATATCTTTGTGCTGTAAATCTCCCAACAGCCAAACGCAAAAGCAGCAAACATCTCGCTGTATGTCCCACATCCAAAGTGCCAAGAGAGAGCTTGCTCTCCCTGTCTTTGAGTACTGTTTTCGCTGTGCCGGTTACCTCTTTGCTAACATTCTCTTCAGCGCTGCAGGGAAACCAGGAACCACGTGGAGAAGGCACCCACACTGAAAGTGCCTGGAGGGAACATTGGGGCTTCTTCTCAGTGTCTCTGACATAGGGTTTCACTGTCCCGGGAAAGTCTCTGCTAACACCCTGCAGAGCGCTGTGCCCAATCTACAGAAACGTCTTGCGGTATCTCCTACAGGGAAAGTGCCAGGAGGGAATTGTCGAGCTTGTTCTCAGTGTCTCTGAGAATTGCTCTGATTATCCCTGTGACCTCTTTGCTAAGACTCTCCAGAGAGCCGTCCTCAAAACCAACACACATCTTGACATATCTCCCTCATTGATCGCAGTGTCTCCAGGAACGGCATTCAAGGAGCCAGGAACTTTTCTCCCTACACTGTCCATTGAGTTGTCCTCAAAACCAATATACATCCTGCTATATCTCCCACATGGAAAGTGCCAGGAGGGAGAAGTGGCGATTATGTTTAGACTTTCTCGGAACTGCTTCAAATCAACTAGATATCTTTGTGCTGTAAATCTCCCAACAGCCAAACGCAAAAGCAGCAAACATCTCGCTGTATGTCCCACATCCAAAGTGCCAAGAGAGAGCTTGCTCTCCCTGTCTTTGAGTACTGTTTTCACTGTGCCGGTTACCTCTTTGCTAACATTCTCTTCAGCGCTGCAGGGAAACCAGGAACCACGTGGAGAAGGCACCCACACTGAAAGTGCCTGGAGGGAACATTGGGGCTTCTTCTCAGTGTCTCTGACATAGGGTTTCACTGTCCCGGGAAAGTCTCTGCTAACACCCTGCAGAGCGCTGTGCCCAATCTACAGAAACGTCTTGCGGTATCTCCTACAGGGAAAGTGCCAGGAGGGAATTGTCGAGCTTGTTCTCAGTGTCTCTGAGAATTGCTCTGATTATCCCTGTGACCTCTTTGCTAAGACTCTCCAGAGAGCCGTCCTCAAAACCAACACACATCTTGACATATCTCCCTCATTGATCGCAGTGTCTCCAGGAACGGCATTCAAGGAGCCAGGAACTTTTCTCCCTACACTGTCCATTGAGTTGTCCTCAAAACCAATATACATCCTGCTATATCTCCCACATGGAAAGTGCCAGGAGGGAGAAGTGGCGATTATGTTTAGACTTTCTCGGAACTGCTTCAAATCAACTAGATATCTTTGTGCTGTAAATCTCCCAACAGCCAAACGCAAAAGCAGCAAACATCTCGCTGTATGTCCCACATCCAAAGTGCCAAGAGAGAGCTTGCTCTCCCTGTCTTTGAGTACTGTTTTCACTGTGCCGGTTACCTCTTTGCTAACATTCTCTTCAGCGCTGCAGGGAAACCAGGAACCACGTGGAGAAGGCACCCACACTGAAAGTGCCTGGAGGGAACATTGGGGCTTCTTCTCAGTGTCTCTGACATAGGGTTTCACTGTCCCGGGAAAGTCTCTGCTAACACCCTGCAGAGCGCTGTGCCCAATCTACAGAAACGTCTTGCGGTATCTCCTACAGGGAAAGTGCCAGGAGGGAACTGTCCATCTTGTTCTCAGTGTCTCTGAGAATTGCTCTGATTATCCCTGTGACCTCTTTGCTAAGACTCTCCAGAGAGCCGTCCTCAAAACCAACACACATCTTGACATATCTCCCACATTGATCGCAGTGTCTCCAGGAACGGCATTCAAGGAGCCAGGAACTTTTCTCCCTACACTGTCCATTGAGTTGTCCTCAAAACCAATATACATCCTGCTATATCTCCCACATGGAAAGTGCCAGGAGGGAGAAGTGGCGATTATGTTTAGACTTTCTCGGAACTGCTTCAAATCAACTAGATATCTTTGTGCTGTAAATCTCCCAACAGCCAAACGCAAAAGCAGCAAACATCTCGCTGTATGTCCCACATCCAAAGTGCCAAGAGAGAGCTTGCTCTCCCTGTCTTTGAGTACTGTTTTCGCTGTGCCGGTTACCTCTTTGCTAACATTCTCTTCAGCGCTGCAGGGAAACCAGGAACCACGTGGAGAAGGCACCCACACTGAAAGTGCCTGGAGGGAACATTGGGGCTTCTTCTCAGTGCCTCTGACATAGGGTTTCACTGTCCCGGGAAAGTCTCTGCTAACACCCTGCAGAGCGCTGTGCCCAATCTACAGAAACGTCTTGCGGTATCTCCTACAGGGAAAGTGCCAGGAGGGAACTGTCCATCTTGTTCTCAGTGTCTCTGAGAATTGCTCTGATTATCCCTGTGACCTCTTTGCTAAGACTCTCCAGAGAGCCGTCCTCAAAACCAACACACATCTTGACATATCTCCCTCATTGATCGCAGTGTCTCCAGGAACGGCATTCAAGGAGCCAGGAACTTTTCTCCCTACACTGTCCATTGAGTTGTCCTCAAAACCAATATACATCCTGCTATATCTCCCACATGGAAAGTGCCAGGAGGGAGAAGTGGCGATTATGTTTAGACTTTCTCGGAACTGCTTCAAATCAACTAGATATCTTTGTGCTGTAAATCTCCCAACAGCCAAACGCAAAAGCAGCAAACATCTCGCTGTATGTCCCACATCCAAAGTGCCAAGAGAGAGCTTGCTCTCCCTGTCTTTGAGTACTGTTTTCACTGTCCCGGTTACCTCTTTGCTAACATTCTCTTCAGCGCTGCAGGGAAACCAGGAACCACGTGGAGAAGGCACCCACACTGAAAGTGCCTGGAGGGAACATTGGGGCTTCTTCTCAGTGTCTCTGACATAGGGTTTCACTGTCCCGGGAAAGTCTCTGCTAACACCCTGCAGAGCGCTGTGCCCAATCTACAGAAACGTCTTGCGGTATCTCCTACAGGGAAAGTGCCAGGAGGGAACTGTCCATCTTGTTCTCAGTGTCTCTGAGAATTGCTCTGATTATCCCTGTGACCTCTTTGCTAAGACTCTCCAGAGAGCCGTCCTCAAAACCAACACACATCTTGACATATCTCCCACATTGATCGCAGTGTCTCCAGGAACGGCATTCAAGGAGCCAGGAACTTTTCTCCCTACACTGTCCATTGAGTTGTCCTCAAAACCAATATACATCCTGCTATATCTCCCACATGGAAAGTGCCAGGAGGGAGAAGTGGCGATTATGTTTAGACTTTCTCGGAACTGCTTCAAATCAACTAGATATCTTTGTGCTGTAAATCTCCCAACAGCCAAACGCAAAAGCAGCAAACATCTCGCTGTATGTCCC